>NW_027277570.1:0-300000 GCF_030028105.1 Mobula birostris
ACTGATATCGAATAGACTCCGTTCTCTGTTAGTGATATCGAACACTCTCCCAATTCCCTGTTACTGTTATCGAACACTCTCCCAGTTCCCTGTTACTGATATCAAACATGCTCACAGTTCTCTGTCACTGATATGAAACACTCTCACAGTTCCCTATCACTGATATCGAACACTCTCCCAGTTCCCTGTTACTGATATCGAACACTCTCCCCGTTCCCTGTTACTGATAGCGAAAAGACTCGGTTCCCTGTTACTGATATCGAACACTCTCATAGTTCCCGGTTACTGATATCGAAAAATCTCCCAGTTTGCTGTTGCTCATTTCAAACTCTCTCTCAGTTCCCTGTTACTGATCTCGAACAGGCTCCGTTCCTGTTAGTGATATCGAACACTCTCCCAGTTCCCTGTTACTGATATTAAACACTCTCCAGTTCCCTTTCACTGATATCGAACACTCTCCCAGTTCCCTGTTACTGATATTGAACACTCTCCCAGTTCCCTGTTACTGATACTAAACACTCTCCCAGTTCCCTATCACTGATATCGAACACTTTCCCCGTTCCTTGTTACTGATATCGAACACTCCCCCGGTTCCCTGTTACTGATATCAAACACTATCCAGCTCCCTGTTACTGATATCAAACACTCTCCCAGTTCCCTATCACTGATAACGAACACTCTCACAGTTCCCTGTTGCTCATATCAAACACTCTTCCAACTCCCTGTAACTGATATCGAATAGACTCCGTTCTCTGTTGCTGATATCGAACACTTTCCCAATTCCCTGTAAGTGTTATCGAACAATGTTCCAGTTCTCTGTTAATGATATCAAACAGTCTCCCAGTTCCCTGTTACTGATATCAAACCCTCTCCCAATTCTCGTTACTGATATAAACACTCTCCCAGTTCCCTATCACTGATATCGAACACTCTCCCCGTTCCCTGTTACTGATAGCGAAAAGACTCGGTTCCCTGTTACTGATATCGAACACTCTCATAGTTCCCGGTTACTGATATCGAAAAATCTCCCAGTTTGCTGTTGCTCATTTCAAACTCTCTCTCAGTTCCCTGTTACTGATCTCGAACAGGCTCCGTTCCCTGTTAGTGATATCGAACACTCTCCCAGTTCCCTGTTACTGAATTCGAGCAGTCTCACAGTACTCGGTTATTCCTATCAAACACTTCCTCAGTTCCCTGTTACTGATATCGGACAGTCTCCATTCGCTGATAGAGGTATCGAACACTCTCCAAGTTGCCTGTCACTGATATCGAACACTCGCCCAGTTTCTTATCACTGATATCGAACTCTCTCCCTATTCCCTGTTACTGATATCGAATACTCTTCCAGTTCCCTGATATCGAACATACTCTGTTTCCTGTTAATGATATCTAACACTCTCCCAGTTCCCTGTTAGTGATATTGTACAATTATCCAGTTTGCTGTTGCTCATTTCAAACACTCTCTCAGTTCCCTGCTACTGATCTCGAACAGGCTCCGTTCGCTGGTAGTGATATCGAACACTCTCCCAGTTCCCTGTTACTGAATTCGTGCAGTCTCACAGTTCTCTGCTATTCCTATCAAACACTCCATCAGTTCACTGTTACTGATATCGAACAGTCTCCATTCCCTGTTAGTGATATTGTACAATCATCCAGTTTCCTGTTACTGATATCGAGCACTCTCCCAGTTTCCTGTTACTGATATCGAACATTCTTCCATTTTTCTGTCACTTATATCGAACACAGTCCCAGTTCGCTGTTACTGATATCCAACACGCCCTCAGTTCCCTGCTACTGATATCGAACAGTCTCCATTCCCTGTTACTGATATCAAACACTCTCCCTGTTCCCTGGTATTGAACACTCTCCGTTCCCTGTTACAGTTACCAAACATTTCCCAGTTCCCTGTTAATTGTATCAAACACACTCCCAGTTCCCTGTTACTCATATCAAACACTTTTCCAGCTCCCTGCAACTGATATCGAATAGACTCCGTTCTCTGTTAGTGATATCGAACACTCTCCCAATTCCCTGTTACTGTTATCGAACACTCTCCCAGTTCCCTGTTACTGATATCAAACATGCTCACAGTTCTCTGTCACTGATATGAAACACTCTCCCAGTTCCCTATCACTGATATCGAACACTCTCCCAGTTCCCTGTTACTGATATCGAACACTCTCCCAGTTCCCAGATATCGAACGCTCTTGGTTCCCTGTTACTCATATCAAATACTCTCCCTGTTCCCTGTTACTGATATCAAACATTCTCCCTGTTTGCTATTACTCATTTCAAACACTCTCCCAGTTCCCTGTTACTGATATCGAACAGGCTCCGTTCCCTTGTAATGATATCGAACACTCTCCCAGTTCCCTGTTACTGATATCGAGCACTCTCCCAGTTCCCTGTTACTGATATCAAGTACTCTCCCAGTTCACTGTTACTGATATAAAACACTCTCCCAGTTCCCTATCACTGATATCGAACACTCTCCCAGTTCTCTGTTAGTTATATAAAACACTCTCCCATTTCCCTATCACTGATATCGAACACTCACCCAGTTCCCTGTTACTGATATCAAACACTCTCCCAGTTCCCTGTTACTGATATCGAACACTCTCCCATTTCCCGGATATCGAACACTCTTGGTTCAAGCACTCTCCCTGTTCCCTGTTACTGATATAAAACATTCTCCCTGTTTACTGTTACTCATTTCAAACACTCTCCCAGTTCCCTGTTACTCATATCAAACACTTTTCCAGCTCCCTGCAACTGATATCGAATAGACTCCGTTCTCTGTTAGTGATATCGAACACTCTCCCAATTCCCTGTTACTGTTATCGAACACTCTCCCAGTTCCCTGTTACTGATATCAAACATGCTCACAGTTCTCTGTCACTGATATGAAACACTCTCACAGTTCCCTATCACTGATATCGAACACTCTCCCAGTTCCCTGTTACTGATATCGAACACTCTCCCCGTTCCCTGTTACTGATAGCGAAAAGACTCGGTTCCCTGTTACTGATATCGAACACTCTCATAGTTCCCGGTTACTGATATCGAAAAATCTCCCAGTTTGCTGTTGCTCATTTCAAACTCTCTCTCAGTTCCCTGTTACTGATCTCGAACAGGCTCCGTTCCCTGTTAGTGATATCGAACACTCTCCCAGTTCCCTGTTACTGATATTAAACACTCTCCCAGTTCCCTTTCACTGATATCGAACACTCTCCCAGTTCCCTGTTACTGATATCGAACACTCTCCCAGTTCCCTGTTACTGATACTAAACACTCTCCCAGTTCCCTATCACTGATATCGAACACTTTCCCCGTTCCTTGTTACTGATATCGAACACTCCCCCGGTTCCCTGTTACTGATATCAAACACTATCCCAGCTCCCTGTTACTGATATCAAACACTCTCCCAGTTCCCTATCACTGATAACGAACACTCTCACAGTTCCCTGTTGCTCATATCAAACACTCTTCCAACTCCCTGTAACTGATATCGAATAGACTCCGTTCTCTGTTGCTGATATCGAACACTTTCCCAATTCCCTGTAAGTGTTATCGAACAATGTTCCAGTTCTCTGTTAATGATATCAAACAGTCTCCCAGTTCCCTGTTACTGATATCAAACCCTCTCCCAATTCTCTGTTACTGATATAAACACTCTCCCAGTTCCCTATCACTGATATCGAACACTCTCCCCGTTCCCTGTTACTGATAGCGAAAAGACTCGGTTCCCTGTTACTGATATCGAACACTCTCATAGTTCCCGGTTACTGATATCGAAAAATCTCCCAGTTTGCTGTTGCTCATTTCAAACTCTCTCTCAGTTCCCTGTTACTGATCTCGAACAGGCTCCGTTCCCTGTTAGTGATATCGAACACTCTCCCAGTTCCCTGTTACTGAATTCGAGCAGTCTCACAGTACTCGGTTATTCCTATCAAACACTTCCTCAGTTCCCTGTTACTGATATCGGACAGTCTCCATTCGCTGATAGAGGTATCGAACACTCTCCAAGTTGCCTGTCACTGATATCGAACACTCGCCCAGTTTCTTATCACTGATATCGAACTCTCTCCCTATTCCCTGTTACTGATATCGAATACTCTTCCAGTTCCCTGATATCGAACATACTCTGTTTCCTGTTAATGATATCTAACACTCTCCCAGTTCCCTGTTAGTGATATTGTACAATTATCCAGTTTGCTGTTGCTCATTTCAAACACTCTCTCAGTTCCCTGCTACTGATCTCGAACAGGCTCCGTTCGCTGGTAGTGATATCGAACACTCTCCCAGTTCCCTGTTACTGAATTCGTGCAGTCTCACAGTTCTCTGCTATTCCTATCAAACACTCCATCAGTTCACTGTTACTGATATCGAACAGTCTCCATTCCCTGTTAGTGATATTGTACAATCATCCAGTTTCCTGTTACTGATATCGAGCACTCTCCCAGTTTCCTGTTACTGATATCGAACATTCTTCCATTTTTCTGTCACTTATATCGAACACAGTCCCAGTTCGCTGTTACTGATATCCAACACGCCCTCAGTTCCCTGCTACTGATATCGAACAGTCTCCATTCCCTGTTACTGATATCAAACACTCTCCCTGTTCCCTGGTATTGAACACTCTCCGTTCCCTGTTACAGTTACCAAACATTTCCCAGTTCCCTGTTAATTGTATCAAACACACTCCCAGTTCCCTGTTACTCATATCAAACACTTTTCCAGCTCCCTGCAACTGATATCGAATAGACTCCGTTCTCTGTTAGTGATATCGAACACTCTCCCAATTCCCTGTTACAGTTATCGAACAATCTTCCAGTTCCCTATCACTGATATCGAACACTCTCCCAGTTCCCTGTTACTGATATCAAACACTCTCCCAGTTCTCTGTCACTGATATAAAACACTCTCCCAGTTCCCTATCACTGATATGGAACACTCTCCCAGTTCCCTGTTACTGATATCGAACACTCTCCCATTTCCCGGATATCGAACACTCTTGGTTCCCTGTTACTCCTATCAAGCACTCTCCCTGTTCCCTGTTACTGATATAAAACATTCTCCCTGTTTACTGTTACTCATTTCAAACACTCTCTCAGTTCCCTGTTACTGATATCGAACATTCTCCGTTCCCTTGTAATGATATCGAACACTCTCCCAGTTCCCCGTTACTGATATCGAACACTTTCCCAGTTTCCTGTGACTGAATTCGAGCAGTCTCACAGTTCTCTGTTATTCCTATCAAACACTTCCTCAGTTCTCTGTTACTGATATCGAACAGTCTCCATTCCCTGTTAGTGATATCGAACACTCTCCCAGTTTGCTGTTGCTCATTTCAAACACTCTCTGAGTTCCCTGTTCCTGATCTCGAACAGGCTCTGTTCCCTTGTAATGATATTGAACACTCTCCCAGTTCCCTGTTACTGATATCAAACACTATCCCAGTTCCCTGTTACTGATATCAAACACTCTCCCAATTCCCTTTTACTGTTAAAAAACAATCTTCCAGTTCCCTGTTACCGATATCGAACACTCTCCCAGTTCCCTGTTACTGATATGAAACACTCTCCCAGTTCTCTGTTACTGATATAAAGCACTCTCCCAGTTCCCTATCACTGATATCGAACACTCTCCCAGTTCTCTGTTAGTGATATCAAACACTCTCCCTGTTCCCTATCACTGATATTGAGCACTCTCCCAGTTTCCTGTTACTGATATCAAACACTCTCCTATTTCCCTGTTACTGATACTAAACACTCTCCCAGTTCCCTATCACTGATATCGAACACTCTCCCCGTTCCCTGTTACTGATATCGAACACTCTCCCGGTCCCTGTTACTGATATCAAACACTATCCCAGTTCCCTGTTACTGATATCAAACACTCTCCCAGTTGCCTATCACTGATATCGAACACTCTCACAGTTCCCTGTTACTCATATCAAACACTCTTCCAACTCCCTGTAACTGATATCGAATAGACTCCGTTCTCTGTTACTGAGATCGAACACTTTCCCAATTCCCTGTAAGTGTTATCGAACAATGTTCTAGTTCTCTGTTAATGATATCAAACAGTCTCCCAGTTCCCTGTTACTGATATCAAACACTCTCCCAATTCTCTGTTACTGATATAAACACTCTCCCAGTTCCCTATCACTGATATCGAACATTCTCCCCGTTCCCTGTTTCTGATATCGAAAAGACTCGCTTCCCTGTTACTGATATCGAACATTCTCATAGTTCCCTGTTACTGATATCGAAAAACCTCCCAGTTTGCTGTTGCTCATTTCAAACTCTCTCTCAGTTCCCTGTTACTGATCTCGAACAGGCTCCGTTCCCTGGTTGTGATATCGAACACTCTCCCAGTTCCCTGTTACTGAATTCGAGCAGTCTCACAGTTCTCTGTTATTCCTATCAAAGACTTCCTCAGTTCCCTGTTACTGATATCGGACAGTCTCCATTTGCTGATAGAGGTATCGAACACTCTCCCAGTTGCCTGACACTGATATCGAACACTCTCCCAGTTTCTTATCACTGATATCGAACTCTCTCCCTATTCCCTGTTACTGATATCGAACACTCTTCCAGTACCCTGATATCGAACATACTCTGTTTCCTGTTAGTGATATCGAACACTCTCCCAGTTCCCTGCTAGTGATATTGTACAATCATCCAGTTTGCTGTTGCTCATTTCAAACACTCTCACAGTTCCCTGTTACTGATCTCGAACAGGCTCCGTTCGCTGGTAGTGATATCGAACACTCTCCCAGTTCCCTGATACTGAATTCGTGCAGTCTCACATTTCTCTGCTATTCCTATCAAACACTCCATCAGTTCCCTGTTAATGATATCGAACAGTCTCCATTCCTTGTTAGTGATATTGTACAATCATCCAGTTTCCTGTTACTGATATCGAGCACTCTCCCAGTTTCCTGTTCCTGATATCGAACATTCTTCCATTTTTCTGTCACTTATATCGAACACAGTCCCAGTTCCCTGTTACTGATATCGAACAGTCTCCATTCCCTGTTACTGATATCAAACACTCTCCCTGTTCCCTGATATTGAACACTCTCTGCTCCCTGTTACAGTTACCAAACATTTCCCAGTTCCCTGTTAATTGTATCAAACACACTCCCAGTTCCCTGTTACTCATATCAAACAATTTTCCAGCTCCCTGCAACTGATATCGAATGGACTCCGTTCTCTGTTAGTGATATCGAACAATCTCCCAATTCCCTGTTACTGTTAACAAACAATCTTCCAGTTCTCTATCACTGATATCGAGCACTCTCCCAGTTCCCTGTTACTGATATCAAGTACTCTCCCAGTTCACTGTTACTGATATAAAACACTCTCCCAGTTCCCTATCACTGATATCGAACACTCTCCCAGTTCTCTGTTAGTTATATAAAACACTCTCCCATTTCCCTATCACTGATATCGAACACTCACCCAGTTCCCTGTTACTGATATCAAACACTCTCCCAGTTCCCTGTTACTGATATCGAACACTCTCCCATTTCCCGGATATCGAACACTCTTGGTTCAAGCACTCTCCCTGTTCCCTGTTACTGATATAAAACATTCTCCCTGTTTACTGTTACTCATTTCAAACACTCTCCCAGTTCCCTGTTACTCATATCAAACACTTTTCCAGCTCCCTGCAACTGATATCGAATAGACTCCGTTCTCTGTTAGTGATATCGAACACTCTCCCAATTCCCTGTTACTGTTATCGAACACTCTCCCAGTTCCCTGTTACTGATATCAAACATGCTCACAGTTCTCTGTCACTGATATGAAACACTCTCACAGTTCCCTATCACTGATATCGAACACTCTCCCAGTTCCCTGTTACTGATATCGAACACTCTCCCCGTTCCCTGTTACTGATAGCGAAAAGACTCGGTTCCCTGTTACTGATATCGAACACTCTCATAGTTCCCGGTTACTGATATCGAAAAATCTCCCAGTTTGCTGTTGCTCATTTCAAACTCTCTCTCAGTTCCCTGTTACTGATCTCGAACAGGCTCCGTTCCCTGTTAGTGATATCGAACACTCTCCCAGTTCCCTGTTACTGATATTAAACACTCTCCCAGTTCCCTTTCACTGATATCGAGCACTCTCCCAGTTCCCTGTTACTGATATCAAGTACTCTCCCAGTTCACTGTTACTGATATAAAACACTCTCCCAGTTCCCTATCACTGATATCGAACACTCTCCCAGTTCTCTGTTAGTTATATAAAACACTCTCCCATTTCCCTATCACTGATATCGAACACTCACCCAGTTCCCTGTTACTGATATCAAACACTCTCCCAGTTCCCTGTTACTGATATCGAACACTCTCCCATTTCCCGGATATCGAACACTCTTGGTTCAAGCACTCTCCCTGTTCCCTGTTACTGATATAAAACATTCTCCCTGTTTACTGTTACTCATTTCAAACACTCTCCCAGTTCCCTGTTACTCATATCAAACACTTTTCCAGCTCCCTGCAACTGATATCGAATAGACTCCGTTCTCTGTTAGTGATATCGAACACTCTCCCAATTCCCTGTTACTGTTATCGAACACTCTCCCAGTTCCCTGTTACTGATATCAAACATGCTCACAGTTCTCTGTCACTGATATGAAACACTCTCACAGTTCCCTATCACTGATATCGAACACTCTCCCAGTTCCCTGTTACTGATATCGAACACTCTCCCCGTTCCCTGTTACTGATAGCGAAAAGACTCGGTTCCCTGTTACTGATATCGAACACTCTCATAGTTCCCGGTTACTGATATCGAAAAATCTCCCAGTTTGCTGTTGCTCATTTCAAACTCTCTCTCAGTTCCCTGTTACTGATCTCGAACAGGCTCCGTTCCCTGTTAGTGATATCGAACACTCTCCCAGTTCCCTGTTACTGATATTAAACACTCTCCCAGTTCCCTTTCACTGATATCGAACACTCTCCCAGTTCCCTGTTACTGATATCGAACACTCTCCCAGTTCCCTGTTACTGATACTAAACACTCTCCCAGTTCCCTATCACTGATATCGAACACTTTCCCCGTTCCTTGTTACTGATATCGAACACTCCCCCGGTTCCCTGTTACTGATATCAAACACTATCCCAGCTCCCTGTTACTGATATCAAACACTCTCCCAGTTCCCTATCACTGATAACGAACACTCTCACAGTTCCCTGTTGCTCATATCAAACACTCTTCCAACTCCCTGTAACTGATATCGAATAGACTCCGTTCTCTGTTGCTGATATCGAACACTTTCCCAATTCCCTGTAAGTGTTATCGAACAATGTTCCAGTTCTCTGTTAATGATATCAAACAGTCTCCCAGTTCCCTGTTACTGATATCAAACCCTCTCCCAATTCTCTGTTACTGATATAAACACTCTCCCAGTTCCCTATCACTGATATCGAACACTCTCCCCGTTCCCTGTTACTGATAGCGAAAAGACTCGGTTCCCTGTTACTGATATCGAACACTCTCATAGTTCCCGGTTACTGATATCGAAAAATCTCCCAGTTTGCTGTTGCTCATTTCAAACTCTCTCTCAGTTCCCTGTTACTGATCTCGAACAGGCTCCGTTCCCTGTTAGTGATATCGAACACTCTCCCAGTTCCCTGTTACTGAATTCGAGCAGTCTCACAGTACTCGGTTATTCCTATCAAACACTTCCTCAGTTCCCTGTTACTGATATCGGACAGTCTCCATTCGCTGATAGAGGTATCGAACACTCTCCAAGTTGCCTGTCACTGATATCGAACACTCGCCCAGTTTCTTATCACTGATATCGAACTCTCTCCCTATTCCCTGTTACTGATATCGAATACTCTTCCAGTTCCCTGATATCGAACATACTCTGTTTCCTGTTAATGATATCTAACACTCTCCCAGTTCCCTGTTAGTGATATTGTACAATTATCCAGTTTGCTGTTGCTCATTTCAAACACTCTCTCAGTTCCCTGCTACTGATCTCGAACAGGCTCCGTTCGCTGGTAGTGATATCGAACACTCTCCCAGTTCCCTGTTACTGAATTCGTGCAGTCTCACAGTTCTCTGCTATTCCTATCAAACACTCCATCAGTTCACTGTTACTGATATCGAACAGTCTCCATTCCCTGTTAGTGATATTGTACAATCATCCAGTTTCCTGTTACTGATATCGAGCACTCTCCCAGTTTCCTGTTACTGATATCGAACATTCTTCCATTTTTCTGTCACTTATATCGAACACAGTCCCAGTTCGCTGTTACTGATATCCAACACGCCCTCAGTTCCCTGCTACTGATATCGAACAGTCTCCATTCCCTGTTACTGATATCAAACACTCTCCCTGTTCCCTGGTATTGAACACTCTCCGTTCCCTGTTACAGTTACCAAACATTTCCCAGTTCCCTGTTAATTGTATCAAACACACTCCCAGTTCCCTGTTACTCATATCAAACACTTTTCCAGCTCCCTGCAACTGATATCGAATAGACTCCGTTCTCTGTTAGTGATATCGAACACTCTCCCAATTCCCTGTTACAGTTATCGAACAATCTTCCAGTTCCCTATCACTGATATCGAACACTCTCCCAGTTCCCTGTTACTGATATCAAACACTCTCCCAGTTCTCTGTCACTGATATAAAACACTCTCCCAGTTCCCTATCACTGATATGGAACACTCTCCCAGTTCCCTGTTACTGATATCGAACACTCTCCCATTTCCCGGATATCGAACACTCTTGGTTCCCTGTTACTCCTATCAAGCACTCTCCCTGTTCCCTGTTACTGATATAAAACATTCTCCCTGTTTACTGTTACTCATTTCAAACACTCTCTCAGTTCCCTGTTACTGATATCGAACATTCTCCGTTCCCTTGTAATGATATCGAACACTCTCCCAGTTCCCCGTTACTGATATCGAACACTTTCCCAGTTTCCTGTGACTGAATTCGAGCAGTCTCACAGTTCTCTGTTATTCCTATCAAACACTTCCTCAGTTCTCTGTTACTGATATCGAACAGTCTCCATTCCCTGTTAGTGATATCGAACACTCTCCCAGTTTGCTGTTGCTCATTTCAAACACTCTCTGAGTTCCCTGTTCCTGATCTCGAACAGGCTCTGTTCCCTTGTAATGATATTGAACACTCTCCCAGTTCCCTGTTACTGATATCAAACACTATCCCAGTTCCCTGTTACTGATATCAAACACTCTCCCAATTCCCTTTTACTGTTAAAAAACAATCTTCCAGTTCCCTGTTACCGATATCGAACACTCTCCCAGTTCCCTGTTACTGATATGAAACACTCTCCCAGTTCTCTGTTACTGATATAAAGCACTCTCCCAGTTCCCTATCACTGATATCGAACACTCTCCCAGTTCTCTGTTAGTGATATCAAACACTCTCCCTGTTCCCTATCACTGATATTGAGCACTCTCCCAGTTTCCTGTTACTGATATCAAACACTCTCCTATTTCCCTGTTACTGATACTAAACACTCTCCCAGTTCCCTATCACTGATATCGAACACTCTCCCCGTTCCCTGTTACTGATATCGAACACTCTCCCGGTCCCTGTTACTGATATCAAACACTATCCCAGTTCCCTGTTACTGATATCAAACACTCTCCCAGTTGCCTATCACTGATATCGAACACTCTCACAGTTCCCTGTTACTCATATCAAACACTCTTCCAACTCCCTGTAACTGATATCGAATAGACTCCGTTCTCTGTTACTGAGATCGAACACTTTCCCAATTCCCTGTAAGTGTTATCGAACAATGTTCTAGTTCTCTGTTAATGATATCAAACAGTCTCCCAGTTCCCTGTTACTGATATCAAACACTCTCCCAATTCTCTGTTACTGATATAAACACTCTCCCAGTTCCCTATCACTGATATCGAACATTCTCCCCGTTCCCTGTTTCTGATATCGAAAAGACTCGCTTCCCTGTTACTGATATCGAACATTCTCATAGTTCCCTGTTACTGATATCGAAAAACCTCCCAGTTTGCTGTTGCTCATTTCAAACTCTCTCTCAGTTCCCTGTTACTGATCTCGAACAGGCTCCGTTCCCTGGTTGTGATATCGAACACTCTCCCAGTTCCCTGTTACTGAATTCGAGCAGTCTCACAGTTCTCTGTTATTCCTATCAAAGACTTCCTCAGTTCCCTGTTACTGATATCGGACAGTCTCCATTTGCTGATAGAGGTATCGAACACTCTCCCAGTTGCCTGACACTGATATCGAACACTCTCCCAGTTTCTTATCACTGATATCGAACTCTCTCCCTATTCCCTGTTACTGATATCGAACACTCTTCCAGTACCCTGATATCGAACATACTCTGTTTCCTGTTAGTGATATCGAACACTCTCCCAGTTCCCTGCTAGTGATATTGTACAATCATCCAGTTTGCTGTTGCTCATTTCAAACACTCTCACAGTTCCCTGTTACTGATCTCGAACAGGCTCCGTTCGCTGGTAGTGATATCGAACACTCTCCCAGTTCCCTGATACTGAATTCGTGCAGTCTCACATTTCTCTGCTATTCCTATCAAACACTCCATCAGTTCCCTGTTAATGATATCGAACAGTCTCCATTCCTTGTTAGTGATATTGTACAATCATCCAGTTTCCTGTTACTGATATCGAGCACTCTCCCAGTTTCCTGTTCCTGATATCGAACATTCTTCCATTTTTCTGTCACTTATATCGAACACAGTCCCAGTTCCCTGTTACTGATATCGAACAGTCTCCATTCCCTGTTACTGATATCAAACACTCTCCCTGTTCCCTGATATTGAACACTCTCTGCTCCCTGTTACAGTTACCAAACATTTCCCAGTTCCCTGTTAATTGTATCAAACACACTCCCAGTTCCCTGTTACTCATATCAAACAATTTTCCAGCTCCCTGCAACTGATATCGAATGGACTCCGTTCTCTGTTAGTGATATCGAACAATCTCCCAATTCCCTGTTACTGTTAACAAACAATCTTCCAGTTCTCTATCACTGATATCGAACACTCTCCCAGTTCCCTGTTACTGTTATCAAACACTCTCCCAGTTCTCTGTCACTGATATAAAACACTCTCCCAGTTCCCTATCACTGATATGGAACACTCTCCCAGTTCCCTGTTACTGATATCGAACATTCTCACATTTCCCGGATATCGAACACTCTTGGTTCCCTGTTACTCCTATCAAGCACTCTCCCTGTTCCCTGTTACTGATATAAAACACTCTCCCTGTTTACTGTTACTCATTTCAAATACTCTCTCAGTTCCCTGTTACTGATATCGAACATTCTCCGTTCCCCTGTAATGATATCGAACACTCTCCCAGTTCCCTGTTACTGATATCGAACACTCCCCAGTATCCTGTGACTGAATTCAAGCAGTCTCACAGTTCTCTGTTATTCCTATCAAACACTTCCTCAGTTCCCTGTTACTGATATCGAACAGTCTCCATTCCCTGTTAGTGATATCGAACACTCTCCCAGTATGCTGTTGCTCATTTCAAACACTCTCTCAGTTCCCTGTTCCTCATCTCGAACAGGCTCCGTTCCCTTGTAATGATATCGAACACTCTCCCAGTTCCCTGTTACTGATATCAAACAGTATCCCAGATCCCTGTTACTGATATCAAACACTCTCCCAGTTCCCTATCACTGATATTGAATACTCTCCCCGTTCCCTGTTACTGATATCGAACAATCTCCCAGTTCCCTGTTACTGATATCAAACACTCTCCCAGTTCCCTGTTACTGATATCGAACAATCTCCCAGTTCCCTGTTACTGATATCAAACACTCTCCCAGTTCTCTGTTACTGATATAAAACACTCTCCCAGTTCCCTATCACTGATATCGAACACTCTCCCAGTTGTCTGTTAGTGATATCAAACACTCTACCTGTTCCCTATCACTGATATTGAGCACTCTCCCAGTTCCTTGTTACTGATATCAAACACTATCCCAGTTCCCTGTTACTGATATCAAACACTCTCCCAGTTCCCTATCACTGATATCGAACACTCTCCCCGTTCCCTGTTACTGATATCGAACACTCCCCCAGTTCCCTGTTACTGATATCAAACACTTTCCCAGTTCCCTGTTACTGATATCAAACACCCTCCCAGTTCCCTATCACTGATATCGAACACTCTCACAGTTCCCTGTTACTCATATCAAACACTCTTCCAACTCCCTGTAACTGATATCGAATAGACTCCGTTCTCTGTTACTGATATCGAACACTTTCCCAATTCCCTGTAAGTGTTATCGAACAATGTTCCAGTTCTCTGTTAATGATATCAAGCAGTCTCCCAGTTCCCTGTTACTGATATCAAACACTCTCCCAATTCTCTGTTACTGATATAAACACTCTCCCAGTTCCCTATCACTGATATCGAACACTCTCCCCGTTCCCTGTTACTGATATCGAAAAGACTCGGTTCCCTGTTACTGATATCGAACACTCTCATAGTTCCCTGTTACTGATATCGAAAAATCTCCCAGTTTGCTGTTGCTGATTTCAAACTCTCTCTCAGTTCCCTGTTACTGATCTCGAACAGTCTCCGTTCCCTGGTAGTGATATCGAACACTCTCCCAGTTCCCTGTGAGTGATATCGTACAATCACCTAGTTTGCTGTTGCTCATTTCAAACACTCTCTCAATTCCCTGTTACTGATATCGAACAGGCTCCGTTCCCTTGTAATGATATCGAGCACTCTCCCAGGTCTCTTTCACTGATATCGAACACTCTCCCAGTTCCCTGTTACTGATATCGACCACTCTCACAGTTCCCTATCACTGATATCGAGCACTCTCCCCGTTCCCTGTTACTGATATCGAACACTCTCCCGGTTCCCTGTTACTGATATCGAACACTCACACAGTTTCCTGTGACTGAATTCAAGCAGTCTCACAGTTCTCTGTTATTCCTATCAAACACTTCCTCAGTTCTCTGTTACTGATATCGAACAGTCTCCATTCCTTGTTAGTGATATCAAGCACTCTCCCAGTTTGCTGTTGCTCATTTCTATCACTCTCTCAGTTCCCTGTTCCTCATCTCGAACAGGCTCCGTTCCCTTGTAATGATATCGAACACTCTCCCAGTTCCCTGTTACTGATATCCAACACGCCCTCAGTTCCCTGCTACTGATATCGAACAGTCTCCATTCCCTGTTACTGATATCAAACACTCTCCCTGTTCCCTGGTATTGAACACTCTCCGTTCCCTGTTACAGTTACCAAACATTTCCCAGTTCCCTGTTAATTGTATCAAACACACTCCCAGTTCCCTGTTACTCATATCAAACACTTTTCCAGCTCCCTGCAACTGATATCGAATAGACTCCGTTCTCTGTTAGTGATATCGAACACTCTCCCAATTCCCTGTTACAGTTATCGAACAATCTTCCAGTTCCCTATCACTGATATCGAACACTCTCCCAGTTCCCTGTTACTGATATCAAACACTCTCCCAGTTCTCTGTCACTGATATAAAACACTCTCCCAGTTCCCTATCACTGATATGGAACACTCTCCCAGTTCCCTGTTACTGATATCGAACACTCTCCCATTTCCCGGATATCGAACACTCTTGGTTCCCTGTTACTCCTATCAAGCACTCTCCCTGTTCCCTGTTACTGATATAAAACATTCTCCCTGTTTACTGTTACTCATTTCAAACACTCTC
The DNA here is from genome assembly GCF_030028105.1 of Mobula birostris. NCBI lineage: Eukaryota > Metazoa > Chordata > Chondrichthyes > Myliobatiformes > Myliobatidae > Mobula > Mobula birostris. Next base: position 15,728 of record NW_027277570.1, read on the forward strand.
TCAGTTCCCTGTTACTGATATCGAACATTCTCCGTTCCCTTGTAATGATATCGAACACTCTCCCAGTTCCCCGTTACTGATATCGAACACTTTCCCAGTTTCCTGTGACTGAATTCGAGCAGTCTCACAGTTCTCTGTTATTCCTATCAAACACTTCCTCAGTTCTCTGTTACTGATATCGAACAGTCTCCATTCCCTGTTAGTGATATCGAACACTCTCCCAGTTTGCTGTTGCTCATTTCAAACACTCTCTGAGTTCCCTGTTCCTGATCTCGAACAGGCTCTGTTCCCTTGTAATGATATTGAACACTCTCCCAGTTCCCTGTTACTGATATCAAACACTATCCCAGTTCCCTGTTACTGATATCAAACACTCTCCCAATTCCCTTTTACTGTTAAAAAACAATCTTCCAGTTCCCTGTTACCGATATCGAACACTCTCCCAGTTCCCTGTTACTGATATGAAACACTCTCCCAGTTCTCTGTTACTGATATAAAGCACTCTCCCAGTTCCCTATCACTGATATCGAACACTCTCCCAGTTCTCTGTTAGTGATATCAAACACTCTCCCTGTTCCCTATCACTGATATTGAGCACTCTCCCAGTTTCCTGTTACTGATATCAAACACTCTCCTATTTCCCTGTTACTGATACTAAACACTCTCCCAGTTCCCTATCACTGATATCGAACACTCTCCCCGTTCCCTGTTACTGATATCGAACACTCTCCCGGTCCCTGTTACTGATATCAAACACTATCCCAGTTCCCTGTTACTGATATCAAACACTCTCCCAGTTGCCTATCACTGATATCGAACACTCTCACAGTTCCCTGTTACTCATATCAAACACTCTTCCAACTCCCTGTAACTGATATCGAATAGACTCCGTTCTCTGTTACTGAGATCGAACACTTTCCCAATTCCCTGTAAGTGTTATCGAACAATGTTCTAGTTCTCTGTTAATGATATCAAACAGTCTCCCAGTTCCCTGTTACTGATATCAAACACTCTCCCAATTCTCTGTTACTGATATAAACACTCTCCCAGTTCCCTATCACTGATATCGAACATTCTCCCCGTTCCCTGTTTCTGATATCGAAAAGACTCGCTTCCCTGTTACTGATATCGAACATTCTCATAGTTCCCTGTTACTGATATCGAAAAACCTCCCAGTTTGCTGTTGCTCATTTCAAACTCTCTCTCAGTTCCCTGTTACTGATCTCGAACAGGCTCCGTTCCCTGGTTGTGATATCGAACACTCTCCCAGTTCCCTGTTACTGAATTCGAGCAGTCTCACAGTTCTCTGTTATTCCTATCAAAGACTTCCTCAGTTCCCTGTTACTGATATCGGACAGTCTCCATTTGCTGATAGAGGTATCGAACACTCTCCCAGTTGCCTGACACTGATATCGAACACTCTCCCAGTTTCTTATCACTGATATCGAACTCTCTCCCTATTCCCTGTTACTGATATCGAACACTCTTCCAGTACCCTGATATCGAACATACTCTGTTTCCTGTTAGTGATATCGAACACTCTCCCAGTTCCCTGCTAGTGATATTGTACAATCATCCAGTTTGCTGTTGCTCATTTCAAACACTCTCACAGTTCCCTGTTACTGATCTCGAACAGGCTCCGTTCGCTGGTAGTGATATCGAACACTCTCCCAGTTCCCTGATACTGAATTCGTGCAGTCTCACATTTCTCTGCTATTCCTATCAAACACTCCATCAGTTCCCTGTTAATGATATCGAACAGTCTCCATTCCTTGTTAGTGATATTGTACAATCATCCAGTTTCCTGTTACTGATATCGAGCACTCTCCCAGTTTCCTGTTCCTGATATCGAACATTCTTCCATTTTTCTGTCACTTATATCGAACACAGTCCCAGTTCCCTGTTACTGATATCGAACAGTCTCCATTCCCTGTTACTGATATCAAACACTCTCCCTGTTCCCTGATATTGAACACTCTCTGCTCCCTGTTACAGTTACCAAACATTTCCCAGTTCCCTGTTAATTGTATCAAACACACTCCCAGTTCCCTGTTACTCATATCAAACAATTTTCCAGCTCCCTGCAACTGATATCGAATGGACTCCGTTCTCTGTTAGTGATATCGAACAATCTCCCAATTCCCTGTTACTGTTAACAAACAATCTTCCAGTTCTCTATCACTGATATCGAACACTCTCCCAGTTCCCTGTTACTGTTATCAAACACTCTCCCAGTTCTCTGTCACTGATATAAAACACTCTCCCAGTTCCCTATCACTGATATGGAACACTCTCCCAGTTCCCTGTTACTGATATCGAACATTCTCACATTTCCCGGATATCGAACACTCTTGGTTCCCTGTTACTCCTATCAAGCACTCTCCCTGTTCCCTGTTACTGATATAAAACACTCTCCCTGTTTACTGTTACTCATTTCAAATACTCTCTCAGTTCCCTGTTACTGATATCGAACATTCTCCGTTCCCCTGTAATGATATCGAACACTCTCCCAGTTCCCTGTTACTGATATCGAACACTCCCCAGTATCCTGTGACTGAATTCAAGCAGTCTCACAGTTCTCTGTTATTCCTATCAAACACTTCCTCAGTTCCCTGTTACTGATATCGAACAGTCTCCATTCCCTGTTAGTGATATCGAACACTCTCCCAGTATGCTGTTGCTCATTTCAAACACTCTCTCAGTTCCCTGTTCCTCATCTCGAACAGGCTCCGTTCCCTTGTAATGATATCGAACACTCTCCCAGTTCCCTGTTACTGATATCAAACAGTATCCCAGATCCCTGTTACTGATATCAAACACTCTCCCAGTTCCCTATCACTGATATTGAATACTCTCCCCGTTCCCTGTTACTGATATCGAACAATCTCCCAGTTCCCTGTTACTGATATCAAACACTCTCCCAGTTCCCTGTTACTGATATCGAACAATCTCCCAGTTCCCTGTTACTGATATCAAACACTCTCCCAGTTCTCTGTTACTGATATAAAACACTCTCCCAGTTCCCTATCACTGATATCGAACACTCTCCCAGTTGTCTGTTAGTGATATCAAACACTCTACCTGTTCCCTATCACTGATATTGAGCACTCTCCCAGTTCCTTGTTACTGATATCAAACACTATCCCAGTTCCCTGTTACTGATATCAAACACTCTCCCAGTTCCCTATCACTGATATCGAACACTCTCCCCGTTCCCTGTTACTGATATCGAACACTCCCCCAGTTCCCTGTTACTGATATCAAACACTTTCCCAGTTCCCTGTTACTGATATCAAACACCCTCCCAGTTCCCTATCACTGATATCGAACACTCTCACAGTTCCCTGTTACTCATATCAAACACTCTTCCAACTCCCTGTGACTGATATCGAATAGACTCCGTTCTCTGTTACTGATATCGAACACTTTCCCAATTCCCTGTAAGTGTTATCGAACAATGTTCCAGTTCTCTGTTAATGATATCAAGCAGTCTCCCAGTTCCCTGTTACTGATATCAAACACTCTCCCAATTCTCTGTTACTGATATAAACACTCTCCCAGTTCCCTATCACTGATATCGAACACTCTCCCCGTTCCCTGTTACTGATATCGAAAAGACTCGGTTCCCTGTTACTGATATCGAACACTCTCATAGTTCCCTGTTACTGATATCGAAAAATCTCCCAGTTTGCTGTTGCTGATTTCAAACTCTCTCTCAGTTCCCTGTTACTGATCTCGAACAGTCTCCGTTCCCTGGTAGTGATATCGAACACTCTCCCAGTTCCCTGTGAGTGATATCGTACAATCACCTAGTTTGCTGTTGCTCATTTCAAACACTCTCTCAATTCCCTGTTACTGATATCGAACAGGCTCCGTTCCCTTGTAATGATATCGAGCACTCTCCCAGGTCTCTTTCACTGATATCGAACACTCTCCCAGTTCCCTGTTACTGATATCGACCACTCTCACAGTTCCCTATCACTGATATCGAGCACTCTCCCCGTTCCCTGTTACTGATATCGAACACTCTCCCGGTTCCCTGTTACTGATATCGAACACTCACACAGTTTCCTGTGACTGAATTCAAGCAGTCTCACAGTTCTCTGTTATTCCTATCAAACACTTCCTCAGTTCTCTGTTACTGATATCGAACAGTCTCCATTCCTTGTTAGTGATATCAAGCACTCTCCCAGTTTGCTGTTGCTCATTTCTATCACTCTCTCAGTTCCCTGTTCCTCATCTCGAACAGGCTCCGTTCCCTTGTAATGATATCGAACACTCTCCCAGTTCCCTGTTACTGATATCAAACACTATCCCAGTTCCCTGTTACTGATATCAAACACTCTCCCAGTTCCCTATCACTGATATCGAACACTCTCCCGGTTCCCTGTTACTGATATCAAACACTATCCCAGTTCCTTGTTACTGATATCAAACACTCTCCCAGTTGCCTATCACTGATATCGAACACTCTCACAGTTCCCTGTTACTCATATCAAACACTCTTCCAACTCCCTGTAACTGATATCGAATAGACTCCGTTCTCTGTTACTGATATCGAACACTTTCCCAATTCCCTGTAAGTGTTATCGAACAATGTTCTAGTTCTCTGTTAATGATATCAAACAGTCTCCCAGTTCCCTGTTACTGATATCAAACACTCTCCCAATTCACTGTTACTAATATAAACACTCTCCCAGTTCCCTATCACTGATATCGAACACTCTCCCCGTTCCCTGTTACTGATATCGAAAAATCTCCCAGTTTGCTGTTGCTCATTTCAAACTCTCTCTCAGTTCCCTGTTACTGATCTCGAACAGGCTCCGTTCCCTGGTAATGATATCGAACACTCTCCCAGTTTCCTGTTACTGAATTCGAACAGTCTCACAATTCTCTGTTATTCCTATCAAACACTTCCTCAGTTCCCTGTTACTGATATCGAAAAGACTCAGTTCCCTGTTACTGATATCGAACACTCTCATAGTTCCCTGAAACTGATATCAAACACTCTCCCAGTTCCCTGTTACTCATATCAAACACTTTTCCAGCTCCCTGCAACTGATATCGAATAGACTCCGTTCTCTGTTAGTGATATCGAACACTCTCCCAATTCCCTGTTACTGTTATCGAACACTCTCCCAGTTCCCTGTTACTGATATCAAACATGCTCACAGTTCTCTGTCACTGATATGAAACACTCTCACAGTTCCCTATCACTGATATCGAACACTCTCCCAGTTCCCTGTTACTGATATCGAACACTCTCCCAGTTCCCAGATATCGAACGCTCTTGGTTCCCTGTTACTCATATCAAATACTCTCCCTGTTCCCTGTTACTGATATCAAACATTCTCCCTGTTTGCTATTACTCATTTCAAACACTCTCCCAGTTCCCTGTTACTGATATCGAACAGGCTCCGTTCCCTTGTAATGATATCGAACACTCTCCCAGTTCCCTGTTACTGATATCGAGCACTCTCCCAGTTCCCTGTTACTGATATCAAGTACTCTCCCAGTTCACTGTTACTGATATAAAACACTCTCCCAGTTCCCTATCACTGATATCGAACACTCTCCCAGTTCTCTGTTAGTTATATAAAACACTCTCCCATTTCCCTATCACTGATATCGAACACTCACCCAGTTCCCTGTTACTGATATCAAACACTCTCCCAGTTCCCTGTTACTGATATCGAACACTCTCCCATTTCCCGGATATCGAACACTCTTGGTTCAAGCACTCTCCCTGTTCCCTGTTACTGATATAAAACATTCTCCCTGTTTACTGTTACTCATTTCAAACACTCTCTCAGTTCCCTGTTACTGATATCGAACATTCTCCGTTCCCTTGTAATGATATCGAACACTCTCCCAGTTCCCTGTTACTGATATCGAACACTCTCCCAGTTTCCTGTGACTGAATTCGAGCAGTCTCACAGTTCTCTGTTATTCCAATCAAACACTTCCTCAGTTCCCTGTAACTGATATCGAACAGTCTCCATTCCCTGTTAGTTATATCGAACACTCTCCCAGTTTGCTGTTGCTCATTTCTATCACTCTCTCAGTTCCCTGTTCCTCATCTCGAACAGGCTCCGTTCCCTTGTAATGATATCGAACACTCTCCCAGTTCCCTGTTACTGATATCAAACACTATCCCAGTTCCCTGTTACTGATATCAAACACTCTCCCAGTTCCCTATCACTGATATCGAACACTCTCCCGGTTCCCTGTTACTGATATCAAACACTATCCCAGTTCCTTGTTACTGATATCAAACACTCTCCCAGTTGCCTATCACTGATATCGAACACACTCACAGTTCCCTGTTACTCATATCAAACACTCTTCCAACTCCCTGTAACTGATATCGAATAGACTCCGTTCTCTGTTACTGATATCGAACACTTTCCCAATTCCCTGTAAGTGTTATCGAACAATGTTCTAGTTCTCTGTTAATGATATCAAACAGTCTCCCAGTTCCCTGTTACTGATATCAAACACTCTCCCAATTCACTGTTACTAATATAAACACTCTCCCAGTTCCCTATCACTGATATCGAACACTCTCCCCGTTCCCTGTTACTGATATCGAAAAATCTCCCAGTTTGCTGTTGCTCATTTCAAACTCTCTCTCAGTTCCCTGTTACTGATCTCGAACAGGCTCCATTCCCTGGTAATGATATCGAACACTCTCCCAGTTTCCTGTTACTGAATTCGAACAGTCTCACAATTCTCTGTTATTCCTATCAAACACTTCCTCAGTTCCCTGTTACTGATATCGAAAAGACTCAGTTCCCTGTTACTGATATCGAACACTCTCATAGTTCCCTGAAACTGATATCAAACACTCTCCCAGTTCCCTGTTACTCATATCAAACACTTTTCCAGCTCCCTGCAACTGATATCGAATAGACTCCGTTCTCTGTTAGTGATATCGAACACTCTCCCAATTCCCTGTTACTGTTATCGAACACTCTCCCAGTTCCCTGTTACTGATATCAAACATGCTCACAGTTCTCTGTCACTGATATGAAACACTCTCACAGTTCCCTATCACTGATATCGAACACTCTCCCAGTTCCCTGTTACTGATATCGAACACTCTCCCAGTTCCCAGATATCGAACGCTCTTGGTTCCCTGTTACTCATATCAAATACTCTCCCTGTTCCCTGTTACTGATATCAAACATTCTCCCTGTTTGCTATTACTCATTTCAAACACTCTCCCAGTTCCCTGTTACTGATATCGAGCACTCTCCCAGTTCTCTGTTACTTATATATAACACTCTCCCAGCTCCCTATCACTGATATCGAACACTCTCCCAGTTCTCTGTTAGTGATATAAAAGACTCTCCCATTTCCCTATCATTGATATCGAACACTCACCCAGTTCCCTGTTACTGATATTAAACACTCTCCCAGTTCCCTTTCACTGATATCGAACACTCTCCCAGTTCCCTGTTACTGATATCGAACACTCTCCCAGTTCCCTGTTACTGATACTAAACACTCTCCCAGTTCCCTATCACTGATATCGAACACTTTCCCCGTTCCTTGTTACTGATATCGAACACTCCCCCGGTTCCCTGTTACTGATATCAAACACTATCCCAGCTCCCTGTTACTGATATCAAACACTCTCCCAGTTCCCTATCACTGATAACGAACACTCTCACAGTTACCTGTTGCTCATATCAAACACTCTTCCAACTCCCTGTAACTGATATCGAATAGACTCCGTTCTCTGTTGCTGATATCGAACACTTTCCCAATTCCCTGTAAGTGTTATCGAACAATGTTCCAGTTCTCTGTTAATGATATCAAACAGTCTCCCAGTTCCCTGTTACTGATATCAAACCCTCTCCCAATTCTCTGTTACTGATATAAACACTCTCCCAGTTCCCTATCACTGATATCGAACACTCTCCCCGTTCCCTGTTACTGATAGCGAAAAGACTCGGTTCCCTGTTACTGATATCGAACACTCTCATAGTTCCCGGTTACTGATATCGAAAAATCTCCCAGTTTGCTGTTGCTCATTTCAAACTCTCTCTCAGTTCCCTGTTACTGATCTCGAACAGGCTCCGTTCCCTGTTAGTGATATCGAACACTCTCCCAGTTCCCTGTTACTGAATTCGAGCAGTCTCACAGTACTCGGTTATTCCTATCAAACACTTCCTCAGTTCCCTGTTACTGATATCGGACAGTCTCCATTCGCTGATAGAGGTATCGAACACTCTCCAAGTTGCCTGTCACTGATATCGAACACTCGCCCAGTTTCTTATCACTGATATCGAACTCTCTCCCTATTCCCTGTTACTGATATCGAATACTCTTCCAGTTCCCTGATATCGAACATACTCTGTTTCCTGTTAATGATATCTAACACTCTCCCAGTTCCCTGTTAGTGATATTGTACAATTATCCAGTTTGCTGTTGCTCATTTCAAACACTCTCTCAGTTCCCTGCTACTGATCTCGAACAGGCTCCGTTCGCTGGTAGTGATATCGAACACTCTCCCAGTTCCCTGTTACTGAATTCGTGCAGTCTCACAGTTCTCTGCTATTCCTATCAAACACTCCATCAGTTCACTGTTACTGATATCGAACAGTCTCCATTCCCTGTTAGTGATATTGTACAATCATCCAGTTTCCTGTTACTGATATCGAGCACTCTCCCAGTTTCCTGTTACTGATATCGAACATTCTTCCATTTTTCTGTCACTTATATCGAACACAGTCCCAGTTCGCTGTTACTGATATCCAACACGCCCTCAGTTCCCTGCTACTGATATCGAACAGTCTCCATTCCCTGTTACTGATATCAAACACTCTCCCTGTTCCCTGGTATTGAACACTCTCCGTTCCCTGTTACAGTTACCAAACATTTCCCAGTTCCCTGTTAATTGTATCAAACACACTCCCAGTTCCCTGTTACTCATATCAAACACTTTTCCAGCTCCCTGCAACTGATATCGAATAGACTCCGTTCTCTGTTAGTGATATCGAACACTCTCCCAATTCCCTGTTACAGTTATCGAACAATCTTCCAGTTCCCTATCACTGATATCGAACACTCTCCCAGTTCCCTGTTACTGATATCAAACACTCTCCCAGTTCTCTGTCACTGATATAAAACACTCTCCCAGTTCCCTATCACTGATATGGAACACTCTCCCAGTTCCCTGTTACTGATATCGAACACTCTCCCATTTCCCGGATATCGAACACTCTTGGTTCCCTGTTACTCCTATCAAGCACTCTCCCTGTTCCCTGTTACTGATATAAAACATTCTCCCTGTTTACTGTTACTCATTTCAAACACTCTCTCAGTTCCCTGTTACTGATATCGAACATTCTCCGTTCCCTTGTAATGATATCGAACACTCTCCCAGTTCCCCGTTACTGATATCGAACACTTTCCCAGTTTCCTGTGACTGAATTCGAGCAGTCTCACAGTTCTCTGTTATTCCTATCAAACACTTCCTCAGTTCTCTGTTACTGATATCGAACAGTCTCCATTCCCTGTTAGTGATATCGAACACTCTCCCAGTTTGCTGTTGCTCATTTCAAACACTCTCTGAGTTCCCTGTTCCTGATCTCGAACAGGCTCTGTTCCCTTGTAATGATATTGAACACTCTCCCAGTTCCCTGTTACTGATATCAAACACTATCCCAGTTCCTTGTTACTGATATCAAACACTCTCCCAATTCCCTTTTACTGTTAAAAAACAATCTTCCAGTTCCCTGTTACCGATATCGAACACTCTCCCAGTTCCCTGTTACTGATATGAAACACTCTCCCAGTTCTCTGTTACTGATATAAAGCACTCTCCCAGTTCCCTATCACTGATATCGAACACTCTCCCAGTTCTCTGTTAGTGATATCAAACACTCTCCCTGTTCCCTATCACTGATATTGAGCACTCTCCCAGTTTCCTGTTACTGATATCAAACACTCTCCTATTTCCCTGTTACTGATACTAAACACTCTCCCAGTTCCCTATCACTGATATCGAACACTCTCCCCGTTCCCTGTTACTGATATCGAACACTCTCCCGGTCCCTGTTACTGATATCAAACACTATCCCAGTTCCCTGTTACTGATATCAAACACTCTCCCAGTTGCCTATCACTGATATCGAACACTCTCACAGTTCCCTGTTACTCATATCAAACACTCTTCCAACTCCCTGTAACTGATATCGAATAGACTCCGTTCTCTGTTACTGAGATCGAACACTTTCCCAATTCCCTGTAAGTGTTATCGAACAATGTTCTAGTTCTCTGTTAATGATATCAAACAGTCTCCCAGTTCCCTGTTACTGATATCAAACACTCTCCCAATTCTCTGTTACTGATATAAACACTCTCCCAGTTCCCTATCACTGATATCGAACATTCTCCCCGTTCCCTGTTTCTGATATCGAAAAGACTCGCTTCCCTGTTACTGATATCGAACATTCTCATAGTTCCCTGTTACTGATATCGAAAAACCTCCCAGTTTGCTGTTGCTCATTTCAAACTCTCTCTCAGTTCCCTGTTACTGATCTCGAACAGGCTCCGTTCCCTGGTTGTGATATCGAACACTCTCCCAGTTCCCTGTTACTGAATTCGAGCAGTCTCACAGTTCTCTGTTATTCCTATCAAAGACTTCCTCAGTTCCCTGTTACTGATATCGGACAGTCTCCATTTGCTGATAGAGGTATCGAACACTCTCCCAGTTGCCTGACACTGATATCGAACACTCTCCCAGTTTCTTATCACTGATATCGAACTCTCTCCCTATTCCCTGTTACTGATATCGAACACTCTTCCAGTACCCTGATATCGAACATACTCTGTTTCCTGTTAGTGATATCGAACACTCTCCCAGTTCCCTGCTAGTGATATTGTACAATCATCCAGTTTGCTGTTGCTCATTTCAAACACTCTCACAGTTCCCTGTTACTGATCTCGAACAGGCTCCGTTCGCTGGTAGTGATATCGAACACTCTCCCAGTTCCCTGATACTGAATTCGTGCAGTCTCACATTTCTCTGCTATTCCTATCAAACACTCCATCAGTTCCCTGTTAATGATATCGAACAGTCTCCATTCCTTGTTAGTGATATTGTACAATCATCCAGTTTCCTGTTACTGATATCGAGCACTCTCCCAGTTTCCTGTTCCTGATATCGAACATTCTTCCATTTTTCTGTCACTTATATCGAACACAGTCCCAGTTCCCTGTTACTGATATCGAACAGTCTCCATTCCCTGTTACTGATATCAAACACTCTCCCTGTTCCCTGATATTGAACACTCTCTGCTCCCTGTTACAGTTACCAAACATTTCCCAGTTCCCTGTTAATTGTATCAAACACACTCCCAGTTCCCTGTTACTCATATCAAACAATTTTCCAGCTCCCTGCAACTGATATCGAATGGACTCCGTTCTCTGTTAGTGATATCGAACAATCTCCCAATTCCCTGTTACTGTTAACGAACAATCTTCCAGTTCTCTATCACTGATATCGAACACTCTCCCAGTTCCCTGTTACTGTTATCAAACACTCTCCCAGTTCTCTGTCACTGATATAAAACACTCTCCCAGTTCCCTATCACTGATATGGAACACTCTCCCAGTTCCCTGTTACTGATATCGAACATTCTCCCATTTCCCGGATATCGAACACTCTTGGTTCCCTGTTACTCCTATCAAGCACTCTCCCTGTTCCCTGTTACTGATATAAAACATTCTCCCTGTTTACTGTTACTCATTTCAAATACTCTCTCAGTTCCCTGTTACTGATATCGAACATTCTCCGTTCCCCTGTAATGATATCGAACACTCTCCCAGTTCCCTGTTACTGATATCGAACACTCCCCAGTATCCTGTGACTGAATTCAAGCAGTCTCACAGTTCTCTGTTATTCCTATCAAACACTTCCTCAGTTCCCTGTTACTGATATCGAACAGTCTCCATTCCCTGTTAGTGATATCGAACACTCTCCCAGTATGCTGTTGCTCATTTCAAACACTCTCTCAGTTCCCTGTTCCTCATCTCGAACAGGCTCCGTTCCCTTGTAATGATATCGAACACTCTCCCAGTTCCCTGTTACTGATATCAAACAGTATCCCAGATCCCTGTTACTGATATCAAACACTCTCCCAGTTCCCTATCACTGATATTGAATACTCTCCCCGTTCCCTGTTACTGATATCGAACAATCTCCCAGTTCCCTGTTACTGATATCAAACACTCTCCCAGTTCCCTGTTACTGATATCGAACAATCTCCCAGTTCCCTGTTACTGATATCAAACACTCTCCCAGTTCTCTGTTACTGATATAAAACACTCTCCCAGTTCCCTATCACTGATATCGAACACTCTCCCAGTTGTCTGTTAGTGATATCAAACACTCTACCTGTTCCCTATCACTGATATTGAGCACTCTCCCAGTTCCTTGTTACTGATATCAAACACTATCCCAGTTCCCTGTTACTGATATCAAACACTCTCCCAGTTCCCTATCACTGATATCGAACACTCTCCCCGTTCCCTGTTACTGATATCGAACACTCCCCCAGTTCCCTGTTACTGATATCAAACACTTTCCCAGTTCCCTGTTACTGATATCAAACACTCTCCCAGTTCCCTATCACTGATATCGAACACTCTCACAGTTCCCTGTTACTCATATCAAACACTCTTCCAACTCCCTGTAACTGATATCGAATAGACTCCGTTCTCTGTTACTGATATCGAACACTTTCCCAATTCCCTGTAAGTGTTATCGAACAATGTTCCAGTTCTCTGTTAATGATATCAAACAGTCTCCCAGTTCCCTGTTACTGATATCAAACACTCTCCCAATTCTCTGTTACTGATATAAACACTCTCCCAGTTCCCTATCACTGATATCGAACACTCTCCCCGTTCCCTGTTACTGATATCGAAAAGACTCGGTTCCCTGTTACTGATATCGAACACTCTCATAGTTCCCTGTTACTGATATCGAAAAATCTCCCAGTTTGCTGTTGCTGATTTCAAACTCTCTCTCAGTTCCCTGTTACTGATCTCGAACAGTCTCCGTTCCCTGGTAGTGATATCGAACACTCTCCCAGTTCCCTGTGAGTGATATCGTACAATCACCTAGTTTGCTGTTGCTCATTTCAAACACTCTCTCAATTCCCTGTTACTGATATCGAACAGGCTCCGTTCCCTTGTAATGATATCGAGCACTCTCCCAGGCCTCTTTCACTGATATCGAACACTCTCCCAGTTCCCTGTTACTGATATCGACCACTCTCACAGTTCCCTATCACTGATATCGAGCACTCTCCCCGTTCCCTGTTACTGATATCGAACACTCTCCCGGTTCCCTGTTACTGATATCGAACACTCACACAGTTTCCTGTGACTGAATTCAAGCAGTCTCACAGTTCTCTGTTATTCCTATCAAACACTTCCTCAGTTCTCTGTTACTGATATCGAACAGTCTCCATTCCTTGTTAGTGATATCAAGCACTCTCCCAGTTTGCTGTTGCTCATTTCAAACACTCTCTCAGTTACCTGTTCCTGATCTCGAACAGGCTCCGTTCCCTTGTAATGATATCGAATACTCTCCCAGTTCCCTGTTACTGATATCAAACACTATCCCAGTTCCCTGTTACTGATATCAAACACTCTCCCAGTTCCCTATCACTGGTATCGAACACTCTCCCCGTTCCCTTTTACTGATATCGAACACTCTCCCGGTTCCCTGTTACTGATATCGAACACTATCCCAGTTCCCTGTTACTGATATCAAACACTCTCCCAGTTCCCTATCACTGATATCGAACATTCTCCCAGTTCCCTGTTACTCATATCAAACAGTTTTCCAGCTCCCTGCAACTGATATCGAATTGACTCCGTTATTTGTCAGTGATATCGAACAATCTCCCAATTCCCTGTTACTGTTATCGAACAATCTTCCAGTTCCCAGTTACTGATATCGAACACTCTCCCAGTTCCCTGTTACTGATATCAAACACGCTCCCAGTTCTCTGTCACTGATAGAAAACACTCTCCCAGTTCCCTATCACTGATATCGAACACTCTCCCAGTTCCCTGTTACTGATATCAAACACTCTCCCAGTTCTCTGTCACTGATATAAAACACTCCCCCAGTTCCCTATCACTGATATGGAACACTCTCCCAGTTCCCTGTTACTGATATCGAACACTCTCCCATTTCCCGGATATCGAACACTCCTGGTTCCCTGTTACTCCTATCAAGCACTCTCCCTGTTCCCTGTTACTGATATAAAACATTCTCCCTGTTTACTGTTACTCATTTCAAACACTCTCTCAGTTCCCTGCTACTGATATCGAACAGTCTCCATTCCCTGTTACTGATATCAAACACTCTCCCTGTTCCCTGATATTGAACACTCTCCGTTCCCTGTTACAGTTACCAAACATTTCCCAGTTCCCTGTTAATTGTATCAAACACTCTCCCAGTTCCCTGTTACTCATATCAAACACTTTTCCAGCTCCCTGCAACTGATATCGTATAGACTCGGTTCTCTGTTAGTGATATCGAACACTCTCCCAATTCCCTGTTACTGTTATCGAACAATCTTCCAGTTCCCTGTTACTGATATCGAACACTCTCCCAGTTCCCTGTTACTGATATCGAACACTCTTCCAGTTCCCTGTTACTGATATCAAACACTCTCCCAGTTCTCTGTCACTGATATGAAACACTCTCCCAGTTCCCTATCACTGATATCGAACACTCTCCCAGTTCCCTGTTACTGATATCGAACACTCTCCCAGTTCCCGGATATCGAACACTCTTGGTTCCCTGTTACTCGTATCAAATACTCTCCCTGTTCCCTGTTACTGATATCGAACATTCTTCCAGTTCCCTGTTACTGATATCAAACACTCTCCCATTTCCCTATCATTGATATCGAACACTCACCCAGTTCCCTGTTACTGATATTAAACACTCTCCCAGCTCCCTTTCACTGATATCGAACACTCTCCCAGTTCCCTGTTACTGATATCGAACACTCTCCCAGTTCCCTATCACTGATATCGAACACTCTCCCCGTTCGCTGTTACTGATATCGAACACTCTCCCGGTTCCCTGTTACTGATATCAAACACTCTCCCAGTTTCCTATCACTGATATCGAACTCTCTCCCTATTCCCTATTACTGATATCGAACAATCTTCCAGTTCCCTGATATCGAACATACTCTGTTTCCTGTTAGTCATATCGAACACTCTCCCAGTTCCCTGTTAGTGATATTGTACAATCATCCAGTTTGCTGTTGCTCATTTCAAACACTCTCTCAGTTCCCTGTTAGTGATCTCGAACAGTCTCCGTTCGCTGGAAGTGATATCGAACACTCTCCCAGTTCCCTGTTAGTGAATTCGTGCAGTCTCACAGTTCTCTGCTATTCCTATCAAACACTCCATCAGTTCCCTGTTACTGATATGGAACAGTCTCCATTCCCCGTTAGTGATATTGACCAATCATTCAGTTTCCCGTTACTGATATCGAGCACTCTCCCAGTTTCCAGTTACTGATATCGAACATTCTTCCATTTTTCTGTCACTTATATCGAACACTGTCCCAGTTCCCTGTTACTGATATCGAACACTCCCCCAGTTCCCTGCTACTGATATCGAACAGTCTCCATTCCCTTTACTGATATCAAACTCTCTCCCTGTTCCCTGATATTGAACACTCTCCATTTACTGTTACAGTTACCAAACATTTCCCAGCTCCCTGTTAATTGTATCAAACAGTCTGTCAGTTCCCTGTTACTCATATCAAACACTTTTCCAGCTCCCTGTAACTGAAATCGAATAGACTCCGTTCTCTGTTACTGATATCGAACACTCTACTAGTTCCCTGTTACTGATATCAAACACGCTCCCAGTTCTCTGTCACTGATATAAAACACTCTCCCGGTTCCCTATCACTGATATCGAACACTGTCCCATTTCCCTGTTACTGATATCGAAGACTCTCCCAGTTCCCGGATATCGAACACTCTTAGTTCCCTGTTACTCATTTCAAATACTCTCCCTGTTCCCTGTTACTGATATCGAACATTCTCCCTGTTTGCTATTTCTCATTTCAAACACTCTCTCAGTTCCCTGTTACTGATATCGAACATACTCCGTTCCCTTGTAATGATATCGAACACTCTCCCAGTTCCCTGTTACTGATATCGAGCATTCTCCCTGTTTGCTATTTCTCATTTCAAACACTCTCACAGTTCCCTGTTACTGATATCGAACATTCTCCGTTCCCTTGTAATGATATCGAACACTCTCCCAGTTCCCTTTTACTGATATCGAGCACTCTCTCAGTTCTCTGTTACTGATATAAAACACTCTCCCAGTTCCTTATCACTGATATCGAACACTCTCACAGATCCCTGTTACTCATATCAAACACCTTTCCAGCTCCCTGCAACTGATATCGAATAGACTCCGTTCTTTGTTAATGATATCGAACAATCTCCCAATTCCCTGTTACTGTTATCGAACAATCTTCCAGTTCCCTGTTACTGATATTGACCACTCTCCCAGTTCCCTGTTACTGATATCGAACACTCTCCCAGTTGACGGATATCGAACACTCTTGGTTCCCTGTTACTCATATCAAACACTCTCCCTGTTCCCTGTTACTGATATCGAACATTCTCCCTGTTTGCTGTTTCTCATTTCAAACACGCTCTCATTTTACTGTTACTGATATCGAACAGTCTCCATTCCCTGTTAGTGATATCCAACACTCTCCCAGTTTGCTGCTGCTCATTTCAAACACTCTCTCAGTTCCCTGTTCCTGATCTCGAACTGGCTCCGTTCCCTGGTAGTGATATCGAACACTCTCCCAGTTCCCTGTTACTGAATTCGAGCAGTCTCACAGTTCTCTGTTATTCCTATCAAACACTTCCTCAGTTCCCTGTTACTGATATCGAACAGTCTCCATTCCCTGATAGAGGTATCGAACACACTTCCAGTTCCCTCTCACTGATATCGAACACTCTCCCAGTTTCCTATCACTGATATCGAACTCTCTCCCTATTCCCTGTTACTGATATCGGACACTCTTCCAGTTCCCTGATATCAAACATACTCTGTTTCCTGTTAGTGATATCGAACACTCTCCCAGTTCCCTGTTAGTGATATTGTACAATCATCCAGTTTGCTGTTGCTCATTTCAAACACTCTCTCAGTTCCCTGTTAGTGATCTCGAACAGGCTCCGTTCGCTGGTAGTGATATCGAACACTCTCCCAGTTCCCTGTTACTGAATTCGTGCAGTCTCACAGTTCTCTGCTATTCCTATCAAACACTCCATCAGTTCCCTGTTACTGATATGGAACAGTCTCCATTCCCTGTTAGTGATATTGTACAATCATCCAGTTTCCTGTTACTGATATCCAGCACTCTCCCAGTTTCCTGTTACTGATAGCGAACATTCTTCCATTTTTCTGTCACTTATATCGAACACAGACCCTGTTCCCTGTTACTGATATCGAACACGCCCCCAGTTCCCTGCTACTGATATCGAACAGTCTCCATTCCCTGTTACAGTTACCAAACATTTCCCAGTTCCCTGATAATTGTATCAAACACACTCCCAGTTCCCTGTTACTCATATCAAACACTTTTCCAGCTCCCTGCAACTGATATCGAATGGACTCCATTCTCTGTTAGTGATATCGAACAATCTCCCAATTCCCTGTTACTGTTATCGAACAATCTTCCAGTTCCCTATCACTGATATCGAACACTCTCCCAGTTCCCTGTTACTGATATCAAACACTCTCCCAGTTCTCTGTCACTGATATGAAACACTCTCCCAGTTCCCTGTCACTGATATAAAACACACTCCCAGTTCCCTATCACTGATATGGAACACTCTCCCAGTTCCCTGTTACTGATATCGAACACTCTCCCATTTCCCGGATATCGAACACTCTTGGTTCCCTGTTACTCCTATCAAGCACTCTCCCTGTTCCCTGTTACTGATGTAAAACATTCTCCCTGTTTACTGTTACTCATTTCAAACACTCTCTCAGTTCCCTGTTACTGATAACGAACATTCTCCGTTCCCTTGTAATGATATCGAACACTCTCCCAGTTCCCTGTTACTGATATCGAACACTCTCCCATTTCCCGGATATCGAACACTCTTGGTTCCCTGTTACTCCTATCAAGCACTCTCCCTGTTCCCTGTTACTGATATAAAACATTCTCCCTGTTTACTGTTACTCATTTCAAACACTCTCTCAGTTCCCTGTTACTGATATCGAACATTCTCCGTTCCCTTGTAATGATATCGAACACTCTCCCAGTTCCCTGTTACTGATATCGAACACTCTCCCAGTTTCCTGTGACTGAATTCAAGCAGTCTCACAGTTCTCTGTTATTCCTATCAAACACTTCCTCATTTCTCTGTTACTGATATCGAACAGTCTCCATACCCTGTTAGTGATATCGAACACTCACCCAGTTTCCTGTGACTGAATTCAAGGAGTCTCACAGTTCTCTGTTATTCCTATCAAACACTTCCTCAGTTCTCTGTTACTGATATCGAACAGTCTCCATTCCCTGTTAGTGATATCGAACACTCTCCCAGTTCCCTGTTACTCATATCAAACACTCTTCCAACTCCCTGTAACTGATATCGAATAGACTCCTTTCTCTGTTACTGACATCAAACACTCCCCCAATACCCTGTAAGTGTTATCGAACAATATTCCAGTTTTCTGTTAATGATATGAAATGTTTCCCAGTAACCTGTTACTAATATCAAGCACTCTCCCAATACCCTGTTACTGATATCAAACACTCTCCCAGTTCACTATCACTGATATCGAACACTCTCCCAGTTCCCTGTCACTGATATCGAACACTCTCCCTGTATCCTATCACTGTTATTGAACTCTCCCAATTCCCTGTTACTGATATCGAACAATCTTCCTGTTCCCTATTACTGATATCGAACCCTCTCCCAATTCTCTGTCACTGATATAAAACACTCTCCCAGTTCCCTATCACTGATATCGAACACTCTCCCAGTTCCCTGTTACTGATATCGAACACTCTCCCATTTCCCGGATATCGAACACTCTTGGTTCCCTGTTACTCATATCAAACACTCTCCCTGTTCCCTGTTACTGATATCGAACATTCTCCCTGTTTGCTGTTACTCATTTCAAACACTCTCTCAGTTCCCTATCACTGATATCGAACACTCTACCAGTTTCCTGATACTCATATCAAACACTCTCCCAGTTCCCTATCACTGATATCGAACACTCTCCCAGTTTCCTGTTACTCATATCAAACTCTCTCCCCGTTCCCTGTTACTGATACCGAAAAGATTCGGTTCCCTTTTACTGATATCGAACACTCCTCCAGTTCCCTGTCACTGATATCGAACACTCTCCCAGTATCCTATCACTGTTACTGAACTCTCTCCCAATTCCCTGTTACTGATATCGAAAAATCTTCCAGTTCCCTATTACTGATATCGAATACTCTCCCGATTCCCTGTTACTCAAATTAAACTCTTTTCCAGCTCCCTGCAACTGATATCGAATAGACTCCGTTCTCTGTTAGTGATATCGAACACTCTCCCAGCTCCCTGTTACTGATATCAAACACTCTCCCAGTTCCCTGTTACTGATATCAAACACTCTCCCAGTTCGCTATCACTGATATCGAACACTCTCCCTATTCCCTGTTACTCATATCAAACACTCTTCCAACTCCCTGTGACTGATATCGAATGGACTCCGTTCTCTGTTACTGATATCGAACAATCTCCCAATTCCCTGTTACTGTTATCGAATAATCTTCCAGTTCCGTTACTGATATCGAACACTCTCACGGTATCCTATCACTGTTATTGAACTCTCCCAATTCCCTGTTACTGACATCGAACAATCTTCCAGTTCCCTATAACTGATATCGAACACTCTCCCAGTTCCCTGTTACTCTTATCAAACACCTTTCCAGCTCCCTGCAACTGATATCGAATAGACTCTGTTCTCTGTTAGTGATATCGAATACTCTCCCAATTCCCTGATACTGTTATTGAACAATCTTCCAGATCCCTGTTACTGATATCGAACACTCTCCCTGTTCCCTGTTACTGATATCAAATACTCTCCCAGTTCTCTGTCACTGATAGAAAACACTCTCCCAGTTCCCTATCACTGATATCGAACACTCTCCCAGTTCCCTGTTACTGATATCGAACACTCTCCCATTTCTCGGATATCGAACACTGTTGGTTCCCTGTTACTCATATCAAACACTCTCCCTGTTCCCTATTACTGATATCGAACATTCTCCCTGTTTCGTGTTACTCATTTCAAACACTCTCTCAGTTCCCTGTTACTGATATCGAACAGTCTCCGTTCCCTTGTAATGATATCGAACACTCTCCCAGTTCCCTGTTACTGATATCGAACACTCTCTCAGTTTCCTGTTACTGAATTCGAGCAGTCTCACAGTTCTCTGTTATTCCTATCAAACACTTCCTCAGTTCCCTGTTACTGATATCGAACAGTCTCCATTCCCTGTTAGTGATATCGAACACTCTCCCAGTTTGCTGTTCCTCATTTCAAACACTCTCACAGTTCCCTGTTCCTGATCTCGAACAGGCTCTGTTCTCTGGTAATGATACTGAGCACTCTCCCAGTTCCCTGTTACTGAATTCGTGCAGACTCACAGTTCTCTGCTATTCCTATCAAACACTTTAGCAGTTCCCTGTTACTGATATCGAACAGTCTCCATTCCCTGTTAGTGATATTGTGCAATCATCCAGTTTCCTGTTACTGATATCGAGCACTCTCCCAGTTTCCTGTTACTGATATCGAACATTCTTCCACTTTTTTGTCACTTAACTCGAACACAATCCCAGTTCCCTGTTACTGATATCGAACACTCCACCAGTTCCCTGTTACTGATATCGAACAGTCTCCATTCCCTGTTACTGAAATCAAACACTCTCCCTGTTCCCTGATATTGAACACTCTCCGTTCCCTGTTACAGTTACCAAACATTTCACAGTTCCCTGTTAATTGTATCAAACACTCTCCCAGTTCCCTGTTACTCATATCAAACACTTTTCCAGCTCCCTGCAACTGATAACGAATAGACTCCGTTCCCTGTTACTGATATCGAACATTCTCCCTGCTTCGTGTTACTCATTTCAAACACTCTCTCAGTTCCCTGTTACTGATATCGAACAGTCTCCGTTCCCTTGTAATGATATCGAACACTCTCCCAGTTCCCTGTTACTGATATCGAACACTCTCCCAGTTTCCTGTTACTGATATCGAACATTCTTCCATTTTTCTGTCACTAATATCGAACACAGTCCTAGTTCCCTGTTACTGATATCGAACACTCTCCCAGTTCCCTGTTACTGAATTCGTGCAGACTCACAGTTCTCTGCTATTCCTATCAAACACTTCATCAGTTCCCTGTTACTGATATCGAACAGTCTCCATTCCCTGTTAGTGATATTGTGCAATCATCCAGTTTCCTGTTACTCATATCGAGCACTCTCCCAGTTTCCTGTTACTGATATCGAACACTCCCCCAGTTTCCTGTTACTGATATCGAACAGTCTCCATTCCCTGTTACTGATATCGAACAGTCTCCATTCCCTGTTTCTGATATCAAACACTCTCCCTGTTCCCTGATATTGAACACCATCCGTTCCCTGTTACAGTTACCAAACATTTACCAGTTCCCTGTTAATTGTATCCAACACTCTCCCAGTTCCCTGTTACTCATATCAAACACTTTTACAGCTCCCTGCAACTGATATCAAATAGACTCCGTTCTCTGTTAGTGATATCGAACCCCCTCCCAATTCCCTGTTACTGTTATCGAACAATCTTCCAGTTGCCTGTTACAGATATCGAACACTCTACCAGTTTCCTGATACTCATATCAAACACTCTCCCAGTTCCCTATCACTGATATCGAACACTCTCCCAGTTTCCTGTTACTCATATCAAACTCTCTCCCCGTTCCCTGTTACTGATACCGAAAAGACTCGGTTCCCTTTTACTGATATCGAACACTCCTCCAGTTCCCTGTCACTGATATCGAACACTCTCCCAGTATCCTATCACTGTTACTGAACTCTCTCCCAATTCCCTGTTACTGATATCGAAAAATCTTCCAGTTCCCTATTACTGATATCGAACAGTCTCCGTTCCCTTGTAATGATATCGAACACTCTCCCCGTTCCCTGTTACTGATATCGAACACTCTCCCAGTTTCCTGTTACTGAATTCGTGCAGTCTCACAGTTCTCTGTTATTCCTATCAAACACTTCCTCAGTTCCCTGTTACTGATATCGAACAGTCTCCATTCCCTGTTAGTGATATCGAACACTCTCCCAGTTTGCTGTTCCTCATTTCAAACACTCTCACAGTTCCCTGTTCCTGATCTCGAACAGGCTCTGTTCTCTGGTAATGATACTGAGCACTCTCCCAGTTCCCTGTTACTGAATTCGTGCAGACTCACAGTTCTCTGCTATTCCTATCAAACACTTCATCAGTTCCCTGTTACTGATATCGAACAGTCTCCATTCCCTGTTAGTGATATTGTGCAATCATCCAGTTTCCTGTTACTCATATCGAGCACTCTCCCAGTTTCCTGTTACTGATATCGAACACTCCCCCAGTTTCCTGTTACTGATATCGAACAGTCTCCATTCCCTGTTACTGATATCGAACAGACTCCATTCCCTGTTTCTGATATCAAACACTCTCCGTTCCCTGATATTGAACACTCTCCGTTCCCTGTTACAGTTACCAAACATTTACCAGTTCCCTGTTAATTGTATCCAACACTCTCCCAGTTCCCTGTTACTCATATCAAACACTTTTACAGCTCCCTGCAACTGATATCAAATAGACTCCGTTCTCTGTTAGTGATATCGAACCCCCTCCCAATTCCCTGTTACTGTTATCGAACAATCTTCCAGTTGCCTGTTACAGATATCGAACACTCTACCAGTTTCCTGATACTCATATCAAACACTCTCCCAGTTCCCTATCACTGATATCGAACACTCTCCCAGTTTCCTGTTACTCATATCAAACTCTCTCCCCGTTCCCTGTTACTGATACCGAAAAGACTCGGTTCCCTTTTACTGATATCGAACACTCCTCCAGTTCCCTGTCACTGATATCGAACACTCTCCCAGTATCCTATCACTGTTACTGAACTCTCTCCCAATTCCCTGTTACTGATATCGAATACTCTCCCGATTCCCTGTTACTCAAATTAAACTCTTTTCCAGCTCCCTGCAACTGATATCGAATAGACTCCGTTCTCTGTTAGTGATATCGAACACTCTCCCAGCTCCCTGTTACTGATATCAAACACTCTCCCAGTTCCCTGTTACTGATATCAAACACTCTCCCAGTTCGCTATCACTGATATCGAACACTCTCCCAATTCCCTGTTACTCATATCAAACACTCTTCCAACTCCCTGTGACTGATATCGAATGGACTCCGTTCTCTGTTACTGATATCGAACAATCTCCCAATTCCCTGTTACTGTTATCGAATAATCTTCCAGTTCCGTTACTGATATCGAACACTCTCACAGTATCCTATCACTGTTATTGAACTCTCCCAATTCCCTGTTACTGACATCGAACAATTTTCCAGTTCCCTATAACTGATATCGAACACTCTCCCAGTTCCCTGTTACTCTTATCAAACACCTTTCCAGCTCCCTGCAACTGATATCGAATAGACTCTGTTCTCTGTTAGTGATATCGAATACTCTCCCAATTCCCTGATACTGTTATTGAACAATCTTCCAGATCCCTGTTACTGATATCGAGCACTCTCCCTGTTCCCTGTTACTGATATCAAATACTCTCCCAGTTCTCTGTCACTGATAGAAAACACTCTCCCAGTTCCCTATCACTGATATCGAACACTCTCCCAGTTCCCTGTTACTGATATCGAACACTCTCCCATTTCTCGGATATCCAACACTGTTGGTTCCCTGTTACTCATATCAAACACTCTCCCTGTTCCCTATTACTGATATCGAACATTCTCCCTGTTTCGTGTTACTCATTTCAAACACTCTCTCAGTTCCCTGTTACTGATATCGAACAGTCTCCGTTCCCTTGTAATGATATCGAACACTCTCCCAGTTCCCTGTTACTGATATCGAACACTCTCCCAGTTTCCTGTTACTGAATTCGAGCAGTCTCACAGTTCTCTGTTATTCCTATCAAACACTTCCTCAGTTCCCTGTTACTGATATCGAACAGTCTCCATTCCCTGTTAGTGATATCGAACACTCTCCCAGTTTGCTGTTCCTCATTTCAAACACTCTCACAGTTCCCTGTTCCTGATCTTGAACAGGCTCTGTTCTCTGGTAATGATACTGAGCACTCTCCCAGTTCCCTGTTACTGAATTCGTGCAGACTCACAGTTCTCTGCTATTCCTATCAAACACTTTAGCAGTTCCCTGTTACTGATATCGAACAGTCTCCATTCCCTGTTAGTGATATTGTGCAATCATCCAGTTTCCTGTTACTGATATCGAGCACTCTCCCAGTTTCCTGTTACTGATATCGAACATTCTTCCATTTTTTTGTCACTTAACTCGAACACAATCCCAGTTCCCTGTTACTGATATCGAACACTCCACCAGTTCCCTGTTACTGATATCGAACAGTCTCCATTCACTGTTACTGAAATCAAACACTCTCCCTGTTCCCTGATATTGAACACTCTCCGTTCCCTGTTACAGTTACCAAACATTTCACAGTTCCCTGTTAATTGTATCAAACACTCTCCCAGTTCCCTGTTACTCATATCAAACACTTTTCCAGCTCCCTGCAACTGATATCGAATAGACTCCGTTCTCTGTTAGTGATATCGAACACTCTCCCAATTCCCTGTTACTGTTATCGAACAATCTTCCAGTTCCCTGTTACTGATATCGAACACTCTCCCAGTTCCCTGTTACTGATATCAAACACGCTCCCAGTTCTCTGTCACTGATATAAAACACTCTCCCAGTTCCCTATCAGTGATATCGAACACTCTCCCAGTTTCCTCTTTCTCATAACAAACACTCTCCCCGTTCCCTGTTACTGATTCCGAAAGGACTCGGTTCCCTTTTACTGAAATCGAACACTCTCCCAGTTCCCTGTTACTGATATCAAACACTCTCCCAGTTCCCGGATATCGAACACTCTTGGTTCCCTGTTACTCATATGAAATACTCTCCCTGTTCCTTGATACTGATATCGAACATTCGCCCTGTTTGCTGTTACTCATTTCAAACACTCTCTCAATTCCCTGTCACTGATATCGAACAGGCTCCGTTCCCTTGTAATGATGTCGAACACTCTCCCAGTTCCCTTTTACTGATATCGAGCAATCTCCCGGTTCCCTGGTACTGATATCAAGCACTCTCCCAGTTCTCTGTTACTGATATAAAACACTCTCCCACTTCCATATCACTGATATCGAACACTCTCCCAGTTCTCTGTTAGTGATATAAAACACTCTCCCATTTCCCTATCACTGATATCGAACACTCTCGCAGTTCCCTGTTTCTGATATCGAACACTCTCCCAGTTCCCTGTTACTGATATCAAACACTCTCCCAGTTCCCTGTTACTCATATCAAACACTGTTCCAACTCCCTGTAACTGATATCGAATACACTCCGTTCTCTGTTACTGATATCGAACACACTCCTAATTCCCTGTTACTGTTATCGAACAATCTTCCAGTTCCCTGTTACTGATATCGAACACTCTCCCAGTTCCCTGTTACTCATATCAAACACTCTTCCAGCTCCCTGCAATTGATATCGAACAGACTCCGTTCTCTGTTAGTGATATCGAACACTCTCCCAATTCCCTGTTACTGTTATCGAACAATCTTCCAGTTCCCTGTTACTGATATCGAACACTCTCCCAGTTCCCTGTTACTGATATCAAACACGCTCCCAGTTCTCTGTCACTGATATAAAACACTCTCCCAGTTCCCTATCACTGATATCGAACACTCTCCCAGTTTCCTCTTTCTCATAACAAACACTCTCCCCGTTCCCTGTTACTGATTCCGAAAGGACTCGGTTCCCTTTTACTGAAATCGAACACTCTCCCAGTTCCCTGTTACTGATATCAAACACTCTCCCAGTTCCCGGATATCGAACACTCTTGGTTCCCTGTTACTCATATGAAATACTCTCCCTGTTCCTTGATACTGATATCGAACATTCGCCCTGTTTGCTGTTACTCATTTCAAACACTCTCTCAATTCCCTGTCACTGATATCGAACAGGCTCCGTTCCCTTGTAATGATGTCGAACACTCTCCCAGTTCCCTTTTACTGATATCGAGCAATCTCCCGGTTCCCTGGTACTGATATCAAGCACTCTCCCAGTTCTCTGTTACTGATATAAAACACTCTCCCACTTCCATATCACTGATATCGAACACTCTCCCAGTTCTCTGTTAGTGATATAAAACACTCTCCCATTTCCCTATCACTGATATCGAACACTCTCGCAGTTCCCTGTTTCTGATATCGAACACTCTCCCAGTTCCCTGTTACTGATATCAAACACTCTCCCAGTTCCCTGTTACTCATATCAAACACTGTTCCAACTCCCTGTAACTGATATCGAATACACTCCGTTCTCTGTTACTGATATCGAACACACTCCTAATTCCCTGTTACTGTTATCGAACAATCTTCCAGTTCCCTGTTACTGATATCGAACACTCTCCCAGTTCCCTGTTACTCATATCAAACACTCTTCCAGCTCCCTGCAATTGATATCGAACAGACTCCGTTCTCTGTTAGTGATATCGAACACTCTCCCAATTCCCTGTTACTGTTATCGAACAATCTTCCAGTTCCCTGTTACTGATATCAAACACTCTCCCAGTTCCCTGTTACTCATATCAAACACTGTTCCAGCTCCCTGCAATTGGTATCGAATAGACTCCGTTCTCTGTTAGTGATATCGAACACTCTCCCAATTCCCTGTTACTGTTATCGAACAATGTTCCAGTTCTCTGTTAATGATATCGAACACTCTCCCGGTTCCCTGTTACTGATATCAAACTCTCTGCCAATTCTCTGTTACTGATATAAACACTCTCCCAGTTCCCTATCACTGATATCGAACACTCTCCCAGTTTCCTGTTACTCATATCAAACTCTCTCCCCGTTCCCTGTTACTGATACCGAAAAGACTCGGTTCCCTTTTACTGATATCGAACACTCCTCCAGTTCCCTGTCACTGATATCGAACACTCTCCCTGTATCCTATCACTGTTACTGAACTCTCTGCCAATTCCCTGTTACTGATATCGAAAAATCTTCCAGTTCCCTATTACTGATATCGAATACTCTCCCAATTCCCTGTTACTCAAATCAAACTCTTTTCCAGCTCCCTGCAACTGATAACGAATAGACTCCGTTCTCTGTTAGTGATATCGAACACTCTCCCAATTCCCTGTTACTGTTATCGAACAATGTTTCAGTTCTCTGTTAATGATATCGAACACTTTCCCAGTCCCCTGTTACTGATATCAAACACACTCTCAATTCTCTGTTACTGATATAAACACTCTCCCTGTCCCCAATCACTGATATCGAACACTCTCCCAGTTTCCTCTTACTCATATCAAACAATCTCCCTGTTCCCTGTTACTGCTACCGAAAGGACTCGGTTCCCTTTTACTGATATCGAGCACCCTCCCAGTTCCCTGTTACTGATATCGAACACTCTCCCAGTTCCCGGATATCGAACACTCTTGGTTCCCTGTTACTCATATCAAATTCTCTCCCTTTTCCCTGTTACTCATATCAAATTCTCTCCCTGTTCCCTGTTACTGATATTGAACATTCGTCCTGTTTGCTGTTACTCATTTCAAACACTCGCTCAATTCCCTGTTACTGATATCGAACAGGCTCCGTTCCCTTGCAATGATGTCGGACACTCTCCCAGTTCCCTGTTACTGATATCGAGCAGTCTCCCAGTTCCCTGTTACTGACATCAAGTACTCTCCCAGTTCACTGTTACTGATATAAAACACTCTCCCAGTTCCCTATCACTGATATCGAACACTCTCCCAGTTCTCTGTTAGTGATATAAAACACTCTCCCATTTCCCTATCACTGATATCGAACACTCTCCCAGTTCCCTGTTTCTGATATCGAACACTCTCCCAGTTCCCTGTTACTGATATCAAACACTCTCCCAGTTCCCTGTTACTAATATCAAACACTGTTCCAACTCCCTGTAACTGATATCGAATAGGCTCCGTTCTCTGTTACTGATATCGAACACTCTCCTAATTCCCTGTTACTGTTATCGAACAATGTTCCAGTTCTCTGTTAATTATATCGAACACTCTCCCGGTTCCCTGTTACTGATATCAAACACTCTGCCAATTCTCTTTTACTGATATAAACACCCTCCCAGTTCCCTATCACTGATAACGAACACTCTCCCAGTTTCCTGTTACTGATACCGAAAAGTCTCGGTTCCCTTTTACTGATATCGAACACTCTCCCAGTTCCCTGTTACTGATATCGAACACTCTCCCATTTCCCGGATATCGAACACTGTTGGTTCCCTGTTACTCATATCAAACACTCTCCCTGTTCCCTGTTACTGATATCGAACATTCTCCCTGCTTCGTGTTACTCATTTCAAACACTCTCTCAGTTCCCTGTTACTGATATCGAACAGTCTCCGTTCCCTTGTAATGATATCGAACACTCTCCCAGTTCCCTGTTACTGATATCGAACACTCTCCCAGTTTCCTGTTACTGATATCGAACATTCTTCCATTTTTCTGTCACTTATATCGAACACAGTCCTAGTTCCCTGTTACTGATATCGAACACTCTCCCAGTTCCCTGTTACTGAATTCGTGCAGACTCACAGTTCTCTGCTATTCCTATCAAACACTTCATCAGTTCCCTGTTACTGATATCGAACAGTCTCCATTCCCTGTTAGTGATATTGTGCAATCATCCAGTTTCCTGTTACTCATATCGAGCACTCTCCCAGTTTCCTGTTACTGATATCGAACACTCCCCCAGTTTCCTGTTACTGATATCGAACAGTCTCCATTCCCTGTTACTGATATCGAACAGTCTCCATTCCCTGTTTCTGATATCAAACACTCTCCCTGTTCCCTGATATTGAACACCATCCGTTCCCTGTTACAGTTACCAAACATTTACCAGTTCCCTGTTAATTGTATCCAACACTCTCCCAGTTCCCTGTTACTCATATCAAACACTTTTACAGCTCCCTGCAACTGATATCAAATAGACTCCGTTCTCTGTTAGTGATATCGAACCCCCTCCCAATTCCCTGTTACTGTTATCGAACAATCTTCCAGTTGCCTGTTACAGATATCGAACACTCTACCAGTTTCCTGATACTCATATCAAACACTCTCCCAGTTCCCTATCACTGATATCGAACACTCTCCCAGTTTCCTGTTACTCATATCAAACTCTCTCCCCGTTCCCTGTTACTGATACCGAAAAGACTCGGTTCCCTTTTACTGATATCGAACACTCCTCCAGTTCCCTGTCACTGATATCGAACACTCTCCCAGTATCCTATCACTGTTACTGAACTCTCTCCCAATTCCCTGTTACTGATATCGAAAAATCTTCCAGTTCCCTATTACTGATATCGAACAGTCTCCGTTCCCTTGTAATGATATCGAACACTCTCCCAGTTCCCTGTTACTGATATCGAACACTCTCCCAGTTTCCTGTTACTGAATTCGAGCAGTCTCACAGTTCTCTGTTATTCCTATCAAACACTTCCTCAGTTCCCTGTTACTGATATCGAACAGTCTCCATTCCCTGTTAGTGATATCGAACACTCTCCCAGTTTGCTGTTCCTCATTTCAAACACTCTCACAGTTCCCTGTTCCTGATCTCGAACAGGCTCTGCTCTCTGGTAATGATACTGAGCACTCTCCCAGTTCCCTGTTACTGAATTCGTGCAGACTCACAGTTCTCTGCTATTCCTATCAAACACTTCATCAGTTCCCTGTTACTGATATCGAACAGTCTCCATTCCCTGTTAGTGATATTGTGCAATCATCCAGTTTCCTGTTACTCATATCGAGCACTCTCCCAGTTTCCTGTTACTGATATCGAACACTCCCCCAGTTTCCTGTTACTGATATCGAACAGTCTCCATTCCCTGTTACTGATATCGAACAGACTCCATTCCCTGTTTCTGATATCAAACACTCTCCGTTCCCTGATATTGAACACTCTGCGTTCCCTGTTACAGTTACCAAACATTTACCAGTTCCCTGTTAATTGTATCCAACACTCTCCCAGTTCCCTGTTACTCATATCAAACACTTTTACAGCTCCCTGCAACTGATATCAAATAGACTCCGTTCTCTGTTAGTGATATCGAACCCCCTCCCAATTCCCTGTTACTGTTATCGAACAATCTTCCAGTTGCCTGTTACAGATATCGAACACTCTACCAGTTTCCTGATACTCATATCAAACACTCTCCCAGTTCCCTATCACTGATATCGAACACTCTCCCAGTTTCCTGTTACTCATATCAAACTCTCTCCCCGTTCCCTGTTACTGATACCGAAAAGACTCGGTTCCCTTTTACTGATATCGAACACTCCTCCAGTTCCCTGTCACTGATATCGAACACTCTCCCAGTATCCTATCACTGTTACTGAACTCTCTCCCAATTCCCTGTTACTGATATCGAATACTCTCCCGATTCCCTGTTACTCAAATTAAACTCTTTTCCAGCTCCCTGCAACTGATATCGAATAGACTCCGTTCTCTGTTAGTGATATCGAACACTCTCCCAGCTCCCTGTTACTGATATCAAACACTCTCCCAGTTCCCTGTTACTGATATCAAACACTCTCCCAGTTCGCTATCACTGATATCGAACACTCTCCCAATTCCCTGTTACTCATATCAAACACTCTTCCAACTCCCTGTGACTGATATCGAATGGACTCCGTTCTCTGTTACTGATATCGAACAATCTCCCAATTCCCTGTTACTGTTATCGAATAATCTTCCAGTTCCGTTACTGATATCGAACACTCTCACAGTATCCTATCACTGTTATTGAACTCTCCCAATTCCCTGTTACTGACATCGAACAATCTTCCAGTTCCCTATAACTGATATCGAACACTCTCCCAGTTCCCTGTTACTCTTATCAAACACCTTTCCAGCTCCCTGCAACTGATATCGAATAGACTCTGTTCTCTGTTAGTGATATCGAATACTCTCCCAATTCCCTGATACTGTTATTGAACAATCTTCCAGATCCCTGTTACTGATATCGAACACTCTCCCTGTTCCCTGTTACTGATATCAAATACTCTCCCAGTTCTCTGTCACTGATAGAAAACACTCTCCCAGTTCCCTATCACTGATATCGAACACTCTCCCAGTTCCCTGTTACTGATATCGAACACTCTCCCATTTCTCGGATATCCAACACTGTTGGTTCCCTGTTACTCATATCAAACACTCTCCCTGTTCCCTATTACTGATATCGAACATTCTCCCTGTTTCGTGTTACTCATTTCAAACACTCTCTCAGTTCCCTGTTACTGATATCGAACAGTCTCCGTTCCCTTGTAATGATATCGAACACTCTCCCAGTTCCCTGTTACTGATATCGAACACTCTCCCAGTTTCCTGTTACTGAATTCGAGCAGTCTCACAGTTCTCTGTTATTCCTATCAAACACTTCCTCAGTTCCCTGTTACTGATATCGAACAGTCTCCATTCCCTGTTAGTGATATCGAACACTCTCCCAGTTTGCTGTTCCTCATTTCAAACACTCTCACAGTTCCCTGTTCCTGATCTTGAACAGGCTCTGTTCTCTGGTAATGATACTGAGCACTCTCCCAGTTCCCTGTTACTGAATTCGTGCAGACTCACAGTTCTCTGCTATTCCTATCAAACACTTTAGCAGTTCCCTGTTACTGATATCGAACAGTCTCCATTCCCTGTTAGTGATATTGTGCAATCATCCAGTTTCCTGTTACTGATATCGAGCACTCTCCCAGTTTCCTGTTACTGATATCGAACATTCTTCCACTTTTTTGTCACTTAACTCGAACACAATCCCAGTTCCCTGTTACTGATATCGAACACTCCACCAGTTCCCTGTTACTGATATCGAACAGTCTCCATTCCCTGTTACTGAAATCAAACACTCTCCCTGTTCCCTGATATTGAACACTCTCCGTTCCCTGTTACAGTTACCAAACATTTCACAGTTCCCTGTTAATTGTATCAAACACTCTCCCAGTTCCCTGTTACTCATATCAAACACTTTTCCAGCTCCCTGCAACTGATATCGAATAGACTCCGTTCTCTGTTAGTGATATCGAACACTCTCCCAATTCCCTGTTACTGTTATCGAACAATCTTCCAGTTCCCTGTTACTGATATCGAACACTCTCCCAGTTCCCTGTTACTGATATCAAACACGCTCCCAGTTCTCTGTCACTGATATAAAACACTCTCCCAGTTCCCTATCACTGATATCGAACACTCTCCCAGTTTCCTCTTTCTCATAACAAACACTCTCCCCGTTCCCTGTTACTGATTCCGAAAGGACTCGGTTCCCTTTTACTGAAATCGAACACTCTCCCAGTTCCCTGTTACTGATATCAAACACTCTCCCAGTTCCCGGATATCGAACACTCTTGGTTCCCTGTTACTCATATGAAATACTCTCCCTGTTCCTTGATACTGATATCGAACATTCGCCCTGTTTGCTGTTACTCATTTCAAACACTCTCTCAATTCCCTGTCACTGATATCGAACAGGCTCCGTTCCCTTGTAATGATGTCGAACACTCTCCCAGTTCCCTTTTACTGATATCGAGCAATCTCCCGGTTCCCTGGTACTGATATCAAGCACTCTCCCAGTTCTCTGTTACTGATATAAAACACTCTCCCACTTCCATATCACTGATATCGAACACTCTCCCAGTTCTCTGTTAGTGATATAAAACACTCTCCCATTTCCCTATCACTGATATCGAACACTCTCGCAGTTCCCTGTTTCTGATATCGAACACTCTCCCAGTTCCCTGTTACTGATATCAAACACTCTCCCAGTTCCCTGTTACTCATATCAAACACTGTTCCAACTCCCTGTAACTGATATCGAATACACTCCGTTCTCTGTTACTGATATCGAACACACTCCTAATTCCCTGTTACTGTTATCGAACAATCTTCCAGTTCCCTGTTACTGATATCGAACACTCTCCCAGTTCCCTGTTACTCATATCAAACACTCTTCCAGCTCCCTGCAATTGATATCGAACAGACTCCGTTCTCTGTTAGTGATATCGAACACTCTCCCAATTCCCTGTTACTGTTATCGAACAATCTTCCAGTTCCCTGTTACTGATATCAAACACTCTCCCAGTTCCCTGTTACTCATATCAAACACTGTTCCAGCTCCCTGCAATTGGTATCGAATAGACTCCGTTCTCTGTTAGTGATATCGAACACTCTCCCAATTCCCTGTTACTGTTATCGAACAATGTTCCAGTTCTCTGTTAATGATATCGAACACTCTCCCGGTTCCCTGTTACTGATATCAAACTCTCTGCCAATTCTCTGTTACTGATATAAACACTCTCCCAGTTCCCTATCACTGATATCGAACACTCTCCCAGTTTCCTGTTACTCATATCAAACTCTCTCCCCGTTCCCTGTTACTGATACCGAAAAGACTCGGTTCCCTTTTACTGATATCGAACACTCCTCCAGTTCCCTGTCACTGATATCGAACACTCTCCCTGTATCCTATCACTGTTACTGAACTCTCTGCCAATTCCCTGTTACTGATATCGAAAAATCTTCCAGTTCCCTATTACTGATATCGAATACTCTCCCAATTCCCTGTTACTCAAATCAAACTCTTTTCCAGCTCCCTGCAACTGATAACGAATAGACTCCGTTCTCTGTTAGTGATATCGAACACTCTCCCAATTCCCTGTTACTGTTATCGAACAATGTTTCAGTTCTCTGTTAATGATATCGAACACTTTCCCAGTCCCCTGTTACTGATATCAAACACACTCTCAATTCTCTGTTACTGATATAAACACTCTCCCTGTCCCCAATCACTGATATCGAACACTCTCCCAGTTTCCTCTTACTCATATCAAACAATCTCCCTGTTCCCTGTTACTGCTACCGAAAGGACTCGGTTCCCTTTTACTGATATCGAGCACCCTCCCAGTTCCCTGTTACTGATATCGAACACTCTCCCAGTTCCCGGATATCGAACACTCTTGGTTCCCTGTTACTCATATCAAATTCTCTCCCTTTTCCCTGTTACTCATATCAAATTCTCTCCCTGTTCCCTGTTACTGATATTGAACATTCGTCCTGTTTGCTGTTACTCATTTCAAACACTCGCTCAATTCCCTGTTACTGATATCGAACAGGCTCCGTTCCCTTGCAATGATGTCGGACACTCTCCCAGTTCCCTGTTACTGATATCGAGCAGTCTCCCAGTTCCCCGTTACTGACATCAAGTACTCTCCCAGTTCACTGTTACTGATATAAAACACTCTCCCAGTTCCCTATCACTGATATCGAACACTCTCCCAGTTCTCTGTTAGTGATATAAAACACTCTCCCATTTCCCTATCACTGATATCGAACACTCTCCCAGTTCCCTGTTTCTGATATCGAACACTCTCCCAGTTCCCTGTTACTGATATCAAACACTCTCCCAGTTCCCTGTTACTAATATCAAACACTGTTCCAACTCCCTGTAACTGATATCGAATAGGCTCCGTTCTCTGTTACTGATATCGAACACTCTCCTAATTCCCTGTTACTGTTATCGAACAATGTTCCAGTTCTCTGTTAATTATATCGAACACTCTCCCGGTTCCCTGTTACTGATATCAAACACTCTGCCAATTCTCTTTTACTGATATAAACACCCTCCCAGTTCCCTATCACTGATAACGAACACTCTCCCAGTTTCCTGTTACTGATACCGAAAAGTCTCGGTTCCCTTTTACTGATATCGAACACTCTCCGAGTTCCCTGTTACTGATATCGAACACTCTCCCATTTCCCGGATATCGAACACTGTTGGTTCCCTGTTACTCATATCAAACACTCTCCCTGTTCCCTGTTACTGATATCGAACATTCTCCCTGCTTCGTGTTACTCATTTCAAACACTCTCTCAGTTCCCTGTTACTGATATCGAACAGTCTCCGTTCCCTTGTAATGATATCGAACACTCTCCCAGTTCCCTGTTACTGATATCGAACACTCTCCCAGTTTCCTGTTACTGATATCGAACATTCTTCCATTTTTCTGTCACTTATATCGAACACAGTCCTACTTCCCTGTTACTGATATCGAACACTCTCCCAGTTCCCTGTTACTGAATTCGTGCAGACTCACAGTTCTCTGATATTCCTATCAAACACTTCATCAGTTCCCTGTTACTGATATCGAACAGTCTCCATTCCCTGTTAGTGATATTGTGCAATCATCCAGTTTCCTGTTACTCATATCGAGCACTCTCCCAGTTTCCTGTTACTGATATCGAACACTCCCCCAGTTTCCTGTTACTGATATCGAACAGTCTCCATTCCCTGTTACTGATATCGAACAGTCTCCATCCCCTGTTTCTGATATCAAACACTCTCCCTGTTCCCTGATATTGAACACTCTGCGTTCCCTGTTACAGTTACCAAACATTTACCAGTTCCCTGTTAATTGTATCCAACACTCTCCCAGTTCCCTGTTACTCATATCAAACACTTTTACAGCTCCCTGCAACTGATATCAAATAGACTCCGTTCTCTGTTAGTGATATCGAACCCCCTCCCAATTCCCTGTTACTGTTATCGAACAATCTTCCAGTTGCCTGTTACAGATATCGAACACTCTACCAGTTTCCTGATACTCATATCAAACACTCTCCCAGTTCCCTATCACTGATATCGAACACTCTCCCAGTTTCCTGTTACTCATATCAAACTCTCTCCCCGTTCCCTGTTACTGATACCGAAAAGACTCGGTTCCCTTTTACTGATATCGAACACTCCTCCAGTTCCCTGTCACTGATATCGAACACTCTCCCAGTATCCTATCACTGTTACTGAACTCTCTCCCAATTCCCTGTTACTGATATCGAATACTCTCCCGATTCCCTGTTACTCAAATTAAACTCTTTTCCAGCTCCCTGCAACTGATATCGAATAGACTCCGTTCTCTGTTAGTGATATCGAACACTCTCCCAGCTCCCTGTTACTGATATCAAACACTCTCCCAGTTCCCTGTTACTGATATCAAACACTCTCCCAGTTCGCTATCACTGATATCGAACACTCTCCCAATTCCCTGTTACTCATATCAAACACTCTTCCAACTCCCTGTGACTGATATCGAATGGACTCCGTTCTCTGTTACTGATATCGAACAATCTCCCAATTCCCTGTTACTGTTATCGAATAATCTTCCAGTTCCGTTACTGATATCGAACACTCTCACAGTATCCTATCACTGTTATTGAACTCTCCCAATTCCCTGTTACTGACATCGAACAATCTTCCAGTTCCCTATAACTGATATCGAACACTCTCCCAGTTCCCTGTTACTCTTATCAAACACCTTTCCAGCTCCCTGCAACTGATATCGAATAGACTCTGTTCTCTGTTAGTGATATCGAATACTCTCCCAATTCCCTGA
Source organism: Mobula birostris (assembly GCF_030028105.1). NCBI lineage: Eukaryota > Metazoa > Chordata > Chondrichthyes > Myliobatiformes > Myliobatidae > Mobula > Mobula birostris. The sequence continues at coordinate 52,564 of NW_027277570.1, forward strand.
TACTGTTATTGAACAATCTTCCAGATCCCTGTTACTGATATCGAACACTCTCCCTGTTCCCTGTTACTGATATCAAATACTCTCCCAGTTCTCTGTCACTGATAGAAAACACTCTCCCAGTTCCCTATCACTGATATCGAACACTCTCCCAGTTCCCTGTTACTGATATCGAACACTCTCCCATTTCTCGGATATCCAACACTGTTGGTTCCCTGTTACTCATATCAAACACTCTCCCTGTTCCCTATTACTGATATCGAACATTCTCCCTGTTTCGTGTTACTCATTTCAAACACTCTCTCAGTTCCCTGTTACTGATATCGAACAGTCTCCGTTCCCTTGTAATGATATCGAACACTCTCCCAGTTCCCTGTTACTGATATCGAACACTCTCCCAGTTTCCTGTTACTGAATTCGAGCAGTCTCACAGTTCTCTGTTATTCCTATCAAACACTTCCTCAGTTCCCTGTTACTGATATCGAACAGTCTCCATTCCCTGTTAGTGATATCGAACACTCTCCCAGTTTGCTGTTCCTCATTTCAAACACTCTCACAGTTCCCTGTTCCTGATCTTGAACAGGCTCTGTTCTCTGGTAATGATACTGAGCACTCTCCCAGTTCCCTGTTACTGAATTCGTGCAGACTCACAGTTCTCTGCTATTCCTATCAAACACTTTAGCAGTTCCCTGTTACTGATATCGAACAGTCTCCATTCCCTGTTAGTGATATTGTGCAATCATCCAGTTTCCTGTTACTGATATCGAGCACTCTCCCAGTTTCCTGTTACTGATATCGAACATTCTTCCACTTTTTTGTCACTTAACTCGAACACAATCCCAGTTCCCTGTTACTGATATCGAACACTCCACCAGTTCCCTGTTACTGATATCGAACAGTCTCCATTCCCTGTTACTGAAATCAAACACTCTCCCTGTTCCCTGATATTGAACACTCTCCGTTCCCTGTTACAGTTACCAAACATTTCACAGTTCCCTGTTAATTGTATCAAACACTCTCCCAGTTCCCTGTTACTCATATCAAACACTTTTCCAGCTCCCTGCAACTGATATCGAATAGACTCCGTTCTCTGTTAGTGATATCGAACACTCTCCCAATTCCCTGTTACTGTTATCGAACAATCTTCCAGTTCCCTGTTACTGATATCGAACACTCTCCCAGTTCCCTGTTACTGATATCAAACACGCTCCCAGTTCTCTGTCACTGATATAAAACACTCTCCCAGTTCCCTATCACTGATATCGAACACTCTCCCAGTTTCCTCTTTCTCATAACAAACACTCTCCCCGTTCCCTGTTACTGATTCCGAAAGGACTCGGTTCCCTTTTACTGAAATCGAACACTCTCCCAGTTCCCTGTTACTGATATCAAACACTCTCCCAGTTCCCGGATATCGAACACTCTTGGTTCCCTGTTACTCATATGAAATACTCTCCCTGTTCCTTGATACTGATATCGAACATTCGCCCTGTTTGCTGTTACTCATTTCAAACACTCTCTCAATTCCCTGTCACTGATATCGAACAGGCTCCGTTCCCTTGTAATGATGTCGAACACTCTCCCAGTTCCCTTTTACTGATATCGAGCAATCTCCCGGTTCCCTGGTACTGATATCAAGCACTCTCCCAGTTCTCTGTTACTGATATAAAACACTCTCCCACTTCCATATCACTGATATCGAACACTCTCCCAGTTCTCTGTTAGTGATATAAAACACTCTCCCATTTCCCTATCACTGATATCGAACACTCTCGCAGTTCCCTGTTTCTGATATCGAACACTCTCCCAGTTCCCTGTTACTGATATCAAACACTCTCCCAGTTCCCTGTTACTCATATCAAACACTGTTCCAACTCCCTGTAACTGATATCGAATACACTCCGTTCTCTGTTACTGATATCGAACACACTCCTAATTCCCTGTTACTGTTATCGAACAATCTTCCAGTTCCCTGTTACTGATATCGAACACTCTCCCAGTTCCCTGTTACTCATATCAAACACTCTTCCAGCTCCCTGCAATTGATATCGAACAGACTCCGTTCTCTGTTAGTGATATCGAACACTCTCCCAATTCCCTGTTACTGTTATCGAACAATCTTCCAGTTCCCTGTTACTGATATCAAACACTCTCCCAGTTCCCTGTTACTCATATCAAACACTGTTCCAGCTCCCTGCAATTGGTATCGAATAGACTCCGTTCTCTGTTAGTGATATCGAACACTCTCCCAATTCCCTGTTACTGTTATCGAACAATGTTCCAGTTCTCTGTTAATGATATCGAACACTCTCCCGGTTCCCTGTTACTGATATCAAACTCTCTGCCAATTCTCTGTTACTGATATAAACACTCTCCCAGTTCCCTATCACTGATATCGAACACTCTCCCAGTTTCCTGTTACTCATATCAAACTCTCTCCCCGTTCCCTGTTACTGATACCGAAAAGACTCGGTTCCCTTTTACTGATATCGAACACTCCTCCAGTTCCCTGTCACTGATATCGAACACTCTCCCTGTATCCTATCACTGTTACTGAACTCTCTGCCAATTCCCTGTTACTGATATCGAAAAATCTTCCAGTTCCCTATTACTGATATCGAATACTCTCCCAATTCCCTGTTACTCAAATCAAACTCTTTTCCAGCTCCCTGCAACTGATAACGAATAGACTCCGTTCTCTGTTAGTGATATCGAACACTCTCCCAATTCCCTGTTACTGTTATCGAACAATGTTTCAGTTCTCTGTTAATGATATCGAACACTTTCCCAGTCCCCTGTTACTGATATCAAACACACTCTCAATTCTCTGTTACTGATATAAACACTCTCCCTGTCCCCAATCACTGATATCGAACACTCTCCCAGTTTCCTCTTACTCATATCAAACAATCTCCCTGTTCCCTGTTACTGCTACCGAAAGGACTCGGTTCCCTTTTACTGATATCGAGCACCCTCCCAGTTCCCTGTTACTGATATCGAACACTCTCCCAGTTCCCGGATATCGAACACTCTTGGTTCCCTGTTACTCATATCAAATTCTCTCCCTTTTCCCTGTTACTCATATCAAATTCTCTCCCTGTTCCCTGTTACTGATATTGAACATTCGTCCTGTTTGCTGTTACTCATTTCAAACACTCGCTCAATTCCCTGTTACTGATATCGAACAGGCTCCGTTCCCTTGCAATGATGTCGGACACTCTCCCAGTTCCCTGTTACTGATATCGAGCAGTCTCCCAGTTCCCCGTTACTGACATCAAGTACTCTCCCAGTTCACTGTTACTGATATAAAACACTCTCCCAGTTCCCTATCACTGATATCGAACACTCTCCCAGTTCTCTGTTAGTGATATAAAACACTCTCCCATTTCCCTATCACTGATATCGAACACTCTCCCAGTTCCCTGTTTCTGATATCGAACACTCTCCCAGTTCCCTGTTACTGATATCAAACACTCTCCCAGTTCCCTGTTACTAATATCAAACACTGTTCCAACTCCCTGTAACTGATATCGAATAGGCTCCGTTCTCTGTTACTGATATCGAACACTCTCCTAATTCCCTGTTACTGTTATCGAACAATGTTCCAGTTCTCTGTTAATTATATCGAACACTCTCCCGGTTCCCTGTTACTGATATCAAACACTCTGCCAATTCTCTTTTACTGATATAAACACCCTCCCAGTTCCCTATCACTGATAACGAACACTCTCCCAGTTTCCTGTTACTGATACCGAAAAGTCTCGGTTCCCTTTTACTGATATCGAACACTCTCCGAGTTCCCTGTTACTGATATCGAACACTCTCCCATTTCCCGGATATCGAACACTGTTGGTTCCCTGTTACTCATATCAAACACTCTCCCTGTTCCCTGTTACTGATATCGAACATTCTCCCTGCTTCGTGTTACTCATTTCAAACACTCTCTCAGTTCCCTGTTACTGATATCGAACAGTCTCCGTTCCCTTGTAATGATATCGAACACTCTCCCAGTTCCCTGTTACTGATATCGAACACTCTCCCAGTTTCCTGTTACTGATATCGAACATTCTTCCATTTTTCTGTCACTTATATCGAACACAGTCCTACTTCCCTGTTACTGATATCGAACACTCTCCCAGTTCCCTGTTACTGAATTCGTGCAGACTCACAGTTCTCTGCTATTCCTATCAAACACTTCATCAGTTCCCTGTTACTGATATCGAACAGTCTCCATTCCCTGTTAGTGATATTGTGCAATCATCCAGTTTCCTGTTACTCATATCGAGCACTCTCCCAGTTTCCTGTTACTGATATCGAACACTCCCCCAGTTTCCTGTTACTGATATCGAACAGTCTCCATTCCCTGTTACTGATATCGAATAGTCTCCATCCCCTGTTTCTGATATCAAACACTCTCCCTGTTCCCTGATATTGAACACTCTGCGTTCCCTGTTACAGTTACCAAACATTTACCAGTTCCCTGTTAATTGTATCCAACACTCTCCCAGTTCCCTGTTACTCATATCAAACACTTTTACAGCTCCCTGCAACTGATATCAAATAGACTCCGTTCTCTGTTAGTGATATCGAACCCCCTCCCAATTCCCTGTTACTGTTATCGAACAATCTTCCAGTTGCCTGTTACAGATATCGAACACTCTACCAGTTTCCTGATACTCATATCAAACACTCTCCCAGTTCCCTATCACTGATATCGAACACTCTCCCAGTTTCCTGTTACTCATATCAAACTCTCTCCCCGTTCCCTGTTACTGATACCGAAAAGACTCGGTTCCCTTTTACTGATATCGAACACTCCTCCAGTTCCCTGTCACTGATATCGAACACTCTCCCAGTATCCTATCACTGTTACTGAACTCTCTCCCAATTCCCTGTTACTGATATCGAAAAATCTTCCAGTTCCCTATTACTGATATCGAATACTCTCCCGATTCCCTGTTACTCAAATTAAACTCTTTTCCAGCTCCCTGCAACTGATATCGAATAGACTCCGTTCTCTGTTAGTGATATCGAACACTCTCCCAGCTCCCTGTTACTGATATCAAACACTCTCCCAGTTCCCTGTTACTGATATCAAACACTCTCCCAGTTCGCTATCACTGATATCGAACACTCTCCCAATTCCCTGTTACTCATATCAAACACTCTTCCAACTCCCTGTGACTGATATCGAATGGACTCCGTTCTCTGTTACTGATATCGAACAATCTCCCAATTCCCTGTTACTGTTATCGAATAATCTTCCAGTTCCGTTACTGATATCGAACACTCTCACAGTATCCTATCACTGTTATTGAACTCTCCCAATTCCCTGTTACTGACATTGAACAATCTTCCAGTTCCCTATAACTGATATCGAACACTCTCCCAGTTCCCTGTTACTCTTATCAAACACCTTTCCAGCTCCCTGCAACTGATATCGAATAGACTCTGTTCTCTGTTAGTGATATCGAATACTCTCCCAATTCCCTGATACTGTTATTGAACAATCTTCCAGATCCCTGTTACTGATATCGAACACTCTCCCTGTTCCCTGTTACTGATATCAAATACTCTCCCAGTTCTCTGTCACTGATAGAAAACACTCTCCCAGTTCCCTATCACTGATATCGAACACTCTCCCAGTTCCCTGATACTGATATCGAACACTCTCCCATTTCTCGGATATCCAACACTGTTGGTTCCCTGTTACTCATATCAAACACTCTCCCTGTTCCCTATTACTGATATCGAACATTCTCCCTGTTTCGTGTTACTCATTTCAAACACTCTCTCAGTTCCCTGTTACTGATATCGAACAGTCTCCGTTCCCTTGTAATGATATCGAACACTCTCCCAGTTCCCTGTTACTGATATCGAACACTCTCCCAGTTTCCTGTTACTGAATTCGAGCAGTCTCACAGTTCTCTGTTATTCCTATCAAACACTTCCTCAGTTCCCTGTTACTGATATCGAACAGTCTCCATTCCCTGTTAGTGATATCGAACACTCTCCCAGTTTGCTGTTCCTCATTTCAAACACTCTCACAGTTCCCTGTTCCTGATCTCGAACAGGCTCTGTTCTCTGGTAATGATACTGAGCACTCTCCCAGTTCCCTGTTACTGAATTCGTGCAGACTCACAGTTCTCTGTTATTCCTATCAAACACTTCCTCAGTTCCCTGTTACTGATATCGAACAGTCTCCATTCCCTGTTAGTGATATCGAACACTCTCCCAGTTTGCTGTTCCTCATTTCAAACACTCTCACAGTTCCCTGTTCCTGATCTCGAACAGGCTCTGTTCTCTGGTAATGATACTGAGCACTCTCCCAGTTCCCTGTTACTCAATTCGTGCAGACTCACAGTTCTCTGCTATTCCTATCAAACACTTTAGCAGTTCCCTGTTACTGATATCGAACAGTCTCCATTCCCTGTTAGTGATATTGTGCAATCATCCAGTTTCCTGTTACTGATATCGAGCACTCTCCCAGTTTCCTGTTACTGATATCGAACATTCTTCCATTTTTTTGTCACTTAACTCGAACACAATCCCAGTTCCCTGTTACTGATATCGAACACTCCACCAGTTCCCTGTTACTGATATCGAACAGTCTCCATTCCCTGTTACTGAAATCAAACACTCTCCCTGTTCCCTGATATTGAACACTCTCCGTTCCCTGTAACAGTTACCAAACATTTCACAGTTCCCTGTTAATTGTATCAAACACTCTCCCAGTTCCCTGTTACTCATATCAAACACTTTTACAGCTCCCTGCAACTGATATCAAATAGACTCCGTTCTCTGTTAGTGATATCGAACCCCCTCCCAATTCCCTGTTACTGTTATCGAACAATCTTCCAGTTGCCTGTTACAGATATCGAACACTCTACCAGTTTCCTGATACTCATATCAAACACTCTCCCAGTTCCCTATCACTGATATCGAACACTCTCCCAGTTTCCTGTTACTCATATCAAACTCTCTCCCCGTTCCCTGTTACTGATACCGAAAAGACTCGGTTCCCTTTTACTGATATCGAACACTCCTCCAGTTCCCTGTCACTGATATCGAACACTCTCCCAGTATCCTATCACTGTTACTGAACTCTCTCCCAATTCCCTGTTACTGATATCGAAAAATCTTCCAGTTCCCTATTACTGATATCGAATACTCTCCCGATTCCCTGTTACTCAAATTAAACTCTTTTCCAGCTCCCTGCAACTGATATCGAATAGACTCCGTTCTCTGTTAGTGATATCGAACACTCTCCCAGCTCCCTGTTACTGATATCAAACACTCTCCCAGTTCCCTGTTACTGATATCAAACACTCTCCCAGTTCGCTATCACTGATATCGAACACTCTCCCAATTCCCTGTTACTCATATCAAACACTCTTCCAACTCCCTGTGACTGATATCGAATGGACTCCGTTCTCTGTTACTGATATCGAACAATCTCCCAATTCCCTGTTACTGTTATCGAATAATCTTCCAGTTCCGTTACTGATATCGAACACTCTCACAGTATCCTATCACTGTTATTGAACTCTCCCAATTCCCTGTTACTGACATCGAACAATCTTCCAGTTCCCTATAACTGATATCGAACACTCTCCCAGTTCCCTGTTACTCTTATCAAACACCTTTCCAGCTCCCTGCAACTGATATCAAATAGACTCTGTTCTCTGTTAGTGATATCGAATACTCTCCCAATTCCCTGATACTGTTATTGAACAATCTTCCAGATCCCTGTTACTGATATCGAACACTCTCCCTGTTCCCTGTTACTGATATCAAATACTCTCCCAGTTCTCTGTCACTGATAGAAAACACTCTCCCAGTTCCCTATCACTGATATCGAACACTCTCCCAGTTTCCTGATACTGATATCGAACACTCTCCCATTTCTCGGATATCCAACACTGTTGGTTCCCTGTTACTCATATCAAACACTCTCCCTGTTCCCTATTACTGATATCGAACATTCTCCCTGTTTCGTGTTACTCATTTCAAACACTCTCTCAGTTCCCTGTTACTGATATCGAACAGTCTCCGTTCCCTTGTAATGATATCGAACACTCTCCCAGTTCCCTGTTACTGATATCGAACACTCTCCCAATTTCCTGTTACTGAATTCGAGCAGTCTCACAGTTCTCTGTTATTCCTATCAAACACTTCCTCAGTTCCCTGTTACTGATATCGAACAGTCTCCATTCCCTGTTAGTGATATCGAACACTCTCCCAGTTTGCTGTTCCTCATTTCAAACACTCTCACAGTTCCCTGTTCCTGATCTCGAACAGGCTCTGTTCTCTGGTAATGATACTGAGCACTCTCCCAGTTCCCTGTTACTGAATTCGTGCAGACTCGCAGTTCTCTGTTATTCCTATCAAACACTTCCTCAGTTCCCTGTTACTGATATCGAACAGTCTCCATTCCCTGTTAGTGATATCGAACACTCTCCCAGTTTGCTGTTCCTCATTTCAAACACTCTCACAGTTCCCTGTTCCTGTTCTCGAACAGGCTCTGTTCTCTGGTAATGATACTGAGCACTCTCCCAGTTCCCTGTTACTGAATTCGTGCAGACTCACAGTTCTCTGCTATTCCTATCAAACACTTTAGCAGTTCCCTGTTACTGATATCGAACAGTCTCCATTCCCTGTTAGTGATATTGTGCAATCATCCAGTTTCCTGTTACTGATATCGAGCACTCTCCCAGTTTCCTGTTACTGATATCGAACATTCTTCCATTTTTTTGTCACTTAACTCGAACACAATCCCAGTTCCCTGTTACTGATATCGAACACTCCACCAGTTCCCTGTTACTGATATCGAACAGTCTCCATTCCCTGTTACTGAAATCAAACACTCTCCCTGTTCCCTGATATTGAACACTCTCCGTTCCCTGTAACAGTTACCAAACATTTCACAGTTCCCTGTTAATTGTATCAAACACTCTCCCAGTTCCCTGTTACTCATATCAAACACTTTTCCAGCTCCCTGCAACTGATATCGAATAGACTCCGTTCTCTGTTAGTGATATCGAACACTCTCCCAATTCCCTGTTACTGTTATCGAACAATCTTCCAGTTCTCTGTTACTGATATCGAACACTCTCCCAGTTCCCTGTTACTGATATCAAATACGCTCCCAGTTCTCTGTCACTGATATAAAACACTCTCCCAGTTCCCTATCACTGATATCGAACACTCTCCCAGTTTCCTCTTTCTCATAACAAACACTCTCCCCGTTCCCTGTTACTGATTCCGAAAGGACTCGGTTCCCTTTTACTGAAATCGAACACTCTCCCAGTTCCCTGTTACTGATATCAAACACTCTCCCAGTTCCCGGATATCGAACACTCTTGGTTCCCTGTTACTCATATGAAATACTCTCCCTGTTCCTTGATACTGATATCGAACATTTGCCCTGTTTGCTGTTACTCATTTCAAACACTCTCTCAATTCCCTGTCACTGATATCGAACAGGCTCCGTTCCCTTGTAATGATGTCGAACACTCTCCCAGTTCCCTTTTACTGATATCGAGCAATCTCCCGGTTCCCTGGTACTGATATCAAGCACTCTCCCAGTTCTCTGTTACTGATATAAAACACTCTCCCACTTCCATATCACTGATATCGAACACTCTCCCAGTTCTCTGTTAGTGATATAAAACACTCTCCCATTTCCCTATCACTGATATCGAACACTCTCGCAGTTCCCTGTTTCTGATATCGAACACTCTCCCAGTTCCCTGTTACTGATATCAAACACTCTCCCAGTTCCCTGTTACTCATATCAAACACTGTTCCAACTCCCTGTAACTGATATCGAATACACTCCGTTCTCTGTTACTGATATCGAACACACTCCTAATTCCCTGTTACTGTTATCGAACAATCTTCCAGTTCCCTGTTACTGATATCGAACACTCTCCCAGTTCCCTGTTACTCATATCAAACACTCTTCCAGCTCCCTGCAATTGATATCGAACAGACTCCGTTCTCTGTTAGTGATATCGAACACTCTCCCAATTCCCTGTTACTGTTATCGAACAATCTTCCAGTTCCCTGTTACTGATATCAAACACTCTCCCAGTTCCCTGTTACTCATATCAAACACTGTTCCAGCTCCCTGCAATTGGTATCGAATAGACTCCGTTCTCTGTTAGTGATATCGAACACTCTCCCAATTCCCTGTTACTGTTATCGAACAATGTTCCAGTTCTCTGTTAATGATATCGAACACTCTCCCGGTTCCCTGTTACTGATATCAAACTCTCTGCCAATTCTCTGTTACTGATATAAACACTCTCCCAGTTCCCTATCACTGATATCGAACACTCTCCCAGTTTCCTGTTACTCATATCAAACTCTCTCCCCGTTCCCTGTTACTGATACCGAAAAGACTCGGTTCCCTTTTACTGATATCGAACACTCCTCCAGTTCCCTGTCACTGATATCGAACACTCTCCCTGTATCCTATCACTGTTACTGAACTCTCTGCCAATTCCCTGTTACTGATATCGAAAAATCTTCCAGTTCCCTATTACTGATATCGAATACTCTCCCAATTCCCTGTTACTCAAATCAAACTCTTTTCCAGCTCCCTGCAACTGATAACGAATAGACTCCGTTCTCTGTTAGTGATATCGAACACTCTCCCAATTCCCTGTTACTGTTATCGAACAATGTTTCAGTTCTCTGTTAATGATATCGAACACTTTCCCAGTCCCCTGTTACTGATATCAAACACACTCTCAATTCTCTGTTACTGATATAAACACTCTCCCTGTCCCCAATCACTGATATCGAACACTCTCCCAGTTTCCTCTTACTCATATCAAACAATCTCCCTGTTCCCTGTTACTGCTACCGAAAGGACTCGGTTCCCTTTTACTGATATCGAGCACCCTCCCAGTTCCCTGTTACTGATATCGAACACTCTCCCAGTTCCCGGATATCGAACACTCTTGGTTCCCTGTTACTCATATCAAATTCTCTCCCTTTTCCCTGTTACTCATATCAAATTCTCTCCCTGTTCCCTGTTACTGATATTGAACATTCGTCCTGTTTGCTGTTACTCATTTCAAACACTCGCTCAATTCCCTGTTACTGATATCGAACAGGCTCCGTTCCCTTGCAATGATGTCGGACACTCTCCCAGTTCCCTGTTACTGATATCGAGCAGTTTCCCAGTTCCCTGTTACTGATATCAAGTACTCTCCCAGTTCACTGTTACTGATATAAAACACTCTCCCAGTTCCCTATCACTGATATCGAACACTCTCCCAGTTCTCTGTTAGTGATATAAAACACTCTCCCATTTCCCTATCACTGATATCGAACACTCTCCCAGTTCCCTGTTTCTGATATCGAACACTCTCCCAGTTCCCTGTTACTGATATCAAACACTCTCCCAGTTCCCTGTTACTAATATCAAACACTGTTCCAACTCCCTGTAACTGATATCGAATAGGCTCCGTTCTCTGTTACTGATATCGAACACTCTCCTAATTCCCTGTTACTGTTATCGAACAATGTTCCAGTTCTCTGTTAATTATATCGAACACTCTCCCGGTTCCCTGTTACTGATATCAAACACTCTGCCAATTCTCTTTTACTGATATAAACACCCTCCCAGTTCCCTATCACTGATAACGAACACTCTCCCAGTTTCCTGTTACTGATACCGAAAAGTCTCGGTTCCCTTTTACTGATATCGAACACTCTCCCAGTTCCCTGTTACTGATATCGAACACTCTCCCATTTCCCGGATATCGAACACTGTTGGTTCCCTGTTACTCATATCAAACACTCTCCCTGTTCCCTGTTACTGATATCGAACATTCTCCCTGCTTCGTGTTACTCATTTCAAACACTCTCTCAGTTCCCTGTTACTGATATCGAACAGTCTCCGTTCCCTTGTAATGATATCGAACACTCTCCCAGTTCCCTGTTACTGATATCGAACACTCTCCCAGTTTCCTGTTACTGATATCGAACATTCTTCCATTTTTCTGTCACTTATATCGAACACAGTCCTACTTCCCTGTTACTGATATCGAACACTCTCCCAGTTCCCTGTTACTGAATTCGTGCAGACTCACAGTTCTCTGCTATTCCTATCAAACACTTCATCAGTTCCCTGTTACTGATATCGAACAGTCTCCATTCCCTGTTAGTGATATTGTGCAATCATCCAGTTTCCTGTTACTCATATCGAGCACTCTCCCAGTTTCCTGTTACTGATATCGAACACTCCCCCAGTTTCCTGTTACTGATATCGAACAGTCTCCATTCCCTGTTACTGATATCGAACAGTCTCCATCCCCTGTTTCTGATATCAAACACTCTCCCTGTTCCCTGATATTGAACACTCTGCGTTCCCTGTTACAGTTACCAAACATTTACCAGTTCCCTGTTAATTGTATCCAACACTCTCCCAGTTCCCTGTTACTCATATCAAACACTTTTACAGCTCCCTGCAACTGATATCAAATAGACTCCGTTCTCTGTTAGTGATATCGAACCCCCTCCCAATTCCCTGTTACTGTTATCGAACAATCTTCCAGTTGCCTGTTACAGATATCGAACACTCTACCAGTTTCCTGATACTCATATCAAACACTCTCCCAGTTCCCTATCACTGATATCGAACACTCTCCCAGTTTCCTGTTACTCATATCAAACTCTCTCCCCGTTCCCTGTTACTGATACCGAAAAGGCTCGGTTCCCTTTTACTGATATCGAACACTCCTCCAGTTCCCTGTCACTGATATCGAACACTCTCCCAGTATCCTATCACTGTTACTGAACTCTCTCCCAATTCCCTGTTACTGATATCGAAAAATCTTCCAGTTCCCTATTACTGATATCGAATACTCTCCCGATTCCCTGTTACTCAAATTAAACTCTTTTCCAGCTCCCTGCAACTGATATCGAATAGACTCCGTTCTCTGTTAGTGATATCGAACACTCTCCCAGCTCCCTGTTACTGATATCAAACACTCTCCCAGTTCCCTGTTACTGATATCAAACACTCTCCCAGTTCGCTATCACTGATATCGAACACTCTCCCAATTCCCTGTTACTCATATCAAACACTCTTCCAACTCCCTGTGACTGATATCGAATGGACTCCGTTCTCTGTTACTGATATCGAACAATCTCCCAATTCCCTGTTACTGTTATCGAATAATCTTCCAGTTCCGTTACTGATATCGAACACTCTCACAGTATCCTATCACTGTTATTGAACTCTCCCAATTCCCTGTTACTGACATCGAACAATCTTCCAGTTCCCTATAACTGATATCGAACACTCTCCCAGTTCCCTGTTACTCTTATCAAACACCTTTCCAGCTCCCTGCAACTGATATCGAATAGACTCTGTTCTCTGTTAGTGATATCGAATACTCTCCCAATTCCCTGATACTGTTATTGAACAATCTTCCAGATCCCTGTTACTGATATCGAACACTCTCCCTGTTCCCTGTTACTGATATCAAATACTCTCCCAGTTCTCTGTCACTGATAGAAAACACTCTCCCAGTTCCCTATCACTGATATCGAACACTCTCCCAGTTCCCTGATACTGATATCGAACACTCTCCCATTTCTCGGATATCCAACACTGTTGGTTCCCTGTTACTCATATCAAACACTCTCCCTGTTCCCTATTACTGATATCGAACATTCTCCCTGTTTCGTGTTACTCATTTCAAACACTCTCTCAGTTCCCTGTTACTGATATCGAACAGTCTCCGTTCCCTTGTAATGATATCGAACACTCTCCCAGTTCCCTGTTACTGATATCGAACACTCTCCCAGTTTCCTGTTACTGAATTCGAGCAGTCTCACAGTTCTCTGTTATTCCTATCAAACACTTCCTCAGTTCCCTGTTACTGATATCGAACAGTCTCCATTCCCTGTTAGTGATATCGAACACTCTCCCAGTTTGCTGTTCCTCATTTCAAACACTCTCACAGTTCCCTGTTCCTGATCTCGAACAGGCTCTGTTCTCTGGTAATGATACTGAGCACTCTCCCAGTTCCCTGTTACTGAATTCGTGCAGACTCACAGTTCTCTGTTATTCCTATCAAACACTTCCTCAGTTCCCTGTTACTGATATCGAACAGTCTCCATTCCCTGTTAGTGATATCGAACACTCTCCCAGTTTGCTGTTCCTCATTTCAAACACTCTCACAGTTCCCTGTTCCTGATCTCGAACAGGCTCTGTTCTCTGGTAATGATACTGAGCACTCTCCCAGTTCCCTGTTACTGAATTCGTGCAGACTCACAGTTCTCTGCTATTCCTATCAAACACTTTAGCAGTTCCCTGTTACTGATATCGAACAGTCTCCATTCCCTGTTAGTGATATTGTGCAATCATCCAGTTTCCTGTTACTGATATCGAGCACTCTCCCAGTTTCCTGTTACTGATATCGAACATTCTTCCATTTTTTTGTCACTTAACTCGAACACAATCCCAGTTCCCTGTTACTGATATCGAACACTCCACCAGTTCCCTGTTACTGATATCGAACAGTCTCCATTCCCTGTTACTGAAATCAAACACTCTCCCTGTTCCCTGATATTGAACACTCTCCGTTCCCTGTAACAGTTACCAAACATTTCACAGTTCCCTGTTAATTGTATCAAACACTCTCCCAGTTCCCTGTTACTCATATCAAACACTTTTCCAGCTCCCTGCAACTGATATCGAATAGACTCCGTTCTCTGTTAGTGATATCGAACACTCTCCCAATTCCCTGTTACTGTTATCGAACAATCTTCCAGTTCCCTGTTACTGATATCGAACACTCTCCCAGTTCCCTGTTACTGATATCAAACACGCTCCCAGTTCCCTATCACTGATATCGAACACTCTCCCAGTTTCCTCTTTCTCATAACAAACACTCTCCCCGTTCCCTGTTACTGATTCCGAAAGGACTCGGTTCCCTTTTACTGAAATCGAACACTCTCCCAGTTCCCTGTTACTGATATCAAACACTCTCCCAGTTCCCGGATATCGAACACTCTTGGTTCCCTGTTACTCATATGAAATACTCTCCCTGTTCCTTGATACTGATATCGAACATTCGCCCTGTTTGCTGTTACTCATTTCAAACACTCTCTCAATTCCCTGTCACTGATATCGAACAGGCTCCGTTCCCTTGTAATGATGTCGAACACTCTCCCAGTTCCCTTTTACTGATATCGAGCAATCTCCCGGTTCCCTGGTACTGATATCAAGCACTCTCCCAGTTCTCTGTTACTGATATAAAACACTCTCCCACTTCCATATCACTGATATCGAACACTCTCCCAGTTCTCTGTTAGTGATATAAAACACTCTCCCATTTCCCTATCACTGATATCGAACACTCTCGCAGTTCCCTGTTTCTGATATCGAACACTCTCCCAGTTCCCTGTTACTGATATCAAACACTCTCCCAGTTCCCTGTTACTCATATCAAACACTGTTCCAACTCCCTGTAACTGATATCGAATACACTCCGTTCTCTGTTACTGATATCGAACACACTCCTAATTCCCTGTTACTGTTATCGAACAATCTTCCAGTTCCCTGTTACTGATATCGAACACTCTCCCAGTTCCCTGTTACTCATATCAAACACTCTTCCAGCTCCCTGCAATTGATATCGAACAGACTCCGTTCTCTGTTAGTGATATCGAACACTCTCCCAATACCCTGTTACTGTTATCGAACAATCTTCCAGTTCCCTGTTACTGATATCAAACACTCTCCCAGTTCCCTGTTACTCATATCAAACACTGTTCCAGCTCCCTGCAATTGGTATCGAATAGACTCCGTTCTCTGTTAGTGATATCGAACACTCTCCCAATTCCCTGTTACTGTTATCGAACAATGTTCCAGTTCTCTGTTAATGATATCGAACACTCTCCCGGTTCCCTGTTACTGATATCAAACTCTCCGCAAATTCTCTGTTACTGATATAAACACTCTCCCAGTTCCCTATCACTGATATCGAACACTCTCCCAGTTTCCTGTTACTCATATCAAACTCTCTCCCCGTTCCCTGTTACTGATACCGAAAAGACTCGGTTCCCTTTTACTGATATCGAACACTCCTCCAGTTCCCTGTCACTGATATCGAACACTCTCCCTGTATCCTATCACTGTTACTGAACTCTCTGCCAATTCCCTGTTACTGATATCGAAAAATCTTCCAGTTCCCTATTACTGATATCGAACACTCTCCCAATTCCCTGTTACTGTTATCGAACAATGTTTCAGTTCTCTGTTAATGATATCGAACACTTTCCCAGTCCCCTGTTACTGATATCAAACACACTCTCAATTCTCTGTTACTGATATAAACACTCTCCCTGTCCCCTATCACTGATATCGAACACTCTCCCAGTTTCCTCTTACTCATATCAAACAATCTCCCTGTTCCCTGTTACTGCTACCGAAAGGACTCGGTTCCCTTTTACTGATATCGAGCACCCTCCCAGTTCCCTGTTACTGATATCGAACACTCTCCCAGTTCCCGGATATCGAACACTCTTGGTTCCCTGTTACTCATATCAAATTCTCTCCCTGTTCCCTGTTACTGATATTGAACATTCGTCCTGTTTGCTGTTACTAATTTCAAACACTCGCTCAATTCCCTGTTATTGATATCGAACAGGCTCCGTTCCCTTGCAATGATGTCGGACACTCTCCCAGTTCCCTGTTACTGATATCGAGCAGTCTCCCAGTTCCCTGTTACTGATATCAAGTACTCTCCCAGTTCACTGTTACTGATATAAAACACTCTCCCAGTTCCCTATCACTGATATCGAACACTCTCCCAGTTCTCTGTTAGTGATATAAAACACTCTCCCATTTCCCTATCACTGATATCGAACACTCTCCCAGTTCCCTGTTTCTGATATCGAACACTCTCCCAGTTCCCTGTTACTGATATCAAACACTCTCCCAGTTCCCTGTTACTAATATCAAACACTGTTCCAACTCCCTGTAACTGATATCGAATAGGCTCCGTTCTCTGTTACTGATATCGAACACTCTCCTAATTCCCTGTTACTGTTATCGAACAATGTTCCAGTTCTCTGTTAATTATATCGAACACTCTCCCGGTTCCCTGTTACTGATATCAAACACTCTGCCAATTCTCTTTTACTGATATAAACACCCTCCCAGTTCCCTATCACTGATAACGAACACTCTCCCAGTTTCCTGTTACTGATACCGAAAAGTCTCGGTTCCCTTTTACTGATATCGAACACTCTCCCAGTTCCCTGTTACTGATATCGAACACTCTCCCATTTCCCGGATATCGAACACTGTTGGTTCCCTGTTACTCATATCAAACACTCTCCCTGTTCCCTGTTACTGATATCGAACATTCTCCCTGCTTCGTGTTACTCATTTCAAACACTCTCTCAGTTCCCTGTTACTGATATCGAACAGTCTCCGTTCCCTTGTAATGATATCGAACACTCTCCCAGTTCCCTGTTACTGATATCGAACACTCTCCCAGTTTCCTGTTACTGATATCGAACATTCTTCCATTTTTCTGTCACTTATATCGAACACAGTCCTACTTCCCTGTTACTGATATCGAACACTCTCCCAGTTCCCTGTTACTGAATTCGTGCAGACTCACAGTTCTCTGCTATTCCTATCAAACACTTCATCAGTTCCCTGTTACTGATATCGAACAGTCTCCATTCCCTGTTAGTGATATTGTGCAATCATCCAGTTTCCTGTTACTCATATCGAGCACTCTCCCAGTTTCCTGTTACTGATATCGAACACTCCCCCAGTTTCCTGTTACTGATATCGAACAGTCTCCATTCCCTGTTACTGATATCGAACAGTCTCCATTCCCTGTTTCTGATATCAAACACTCTCCCTGTTCCCTGATATTGAACACCATCCGTTCCCTGTTACAGTTACCAAACATTTACCAGTTCCCTGTTAATTGTATCCAACACTCTCCCAGTTCCCTGTTACTCATATCAAACACTTTTACAGCTCCCTGCAACTGATATCAAATAGACTCCGTTCTCTGTTAGTGATATCGAACCCCCTCCCAATTCCCTGTTACTGTTATCGAACAATCTTCCAGTTGCCTGTTACAGATATCGAACACTCTACCAGTTTCCTGATACTCATATCAAACACTCTCCCAGTTCCCTATCACTGATATCGAACACTCTCCCAGTTTCCTGTTACTCATATCAAACTCTCTCCCCGTTCCCTGTTACTGATACCGAAAAGATTCGGTTCCCTTTTACTGATATCGAACACTCCTCCAGTTCCCTGTCACTGATATCGAACACTCTCCCAGTATCCTATCACTGTTACTGAACTCTCTCCCAATTCCCTGTTACTGATATCGAAAAATCTTCCAGTTCCCTATTACTGATATCGAATACTCTCCCGATTCCCTGTTACTCAAATTAAACTCTTTTCCAGCTCCCTGCAACTGATATCGAATAGACTCCGTTCTCTGTTAGTGATATCGAACACTCTCCCAGCTCCCTGTTACTGATATCAAACACTCTCCCAGTTCCCTGTTACTGATATCAAACACTCTCCCAGTTCGCTATCACTGATATCGAACACTCTCCCAATTCCCTGTTACTCATATCAAACACTCTTCCAACTCCCTGTGACTGATATCGAATGGACTCCGTTCTCTGTTACTGATATCGAACAATCTCCCAATTCCCTGTTACTGTTATCGAATAATCTTCCAGTTCCGTTACTGATATCGAACACTCTCACAGTATCCTATCACTGTTATTCAACTCTCCCAATTCCCTGTTACTGACATCGAACAATCTTCCAGTTCCCTATAACTGATATCGAACACTCTCCCAGTTCCCTGTTACTGATATCAAACACTCTCCCAGTTCCCTGTTACTCATATCAAACACTGTTCCAACTCGCTGTAACTGATATCGAATACACTCCGTTCTCTGTTACTGATATCGAACACACTCCTAATTCCCTGTTACTGTTATCGAACAATCTTCCAGTTCCCTGTTACTCATATCAAACACTCTTCCAGCTCCCTGCAATTGATATCGAACAGACTCCGTTCTCTGTTAGTGATATCGAACACTCTCCCAATTCCCTGTTACTGTTATCGAACAATCTTCCAGTTCCCTGTTACTGATATCAAACACTCTCCCAGTTCCCTGTTACTCATATCAAACACTGTTCCAGCTCCCTGCAATTGGTATCGAATAGACTCCGTTCTCTGTTAGTGATATCGAACACTCTCCCAATTCCCTGTTACTGTTATCGAACAATGTTCCAGTTCTCTGTTAATGATATCGAACACTCTCCCGGTTCCCTGTTACTGATATCAAACTCGCTGCCAATTCTCTGTTACTGATATAAACACTCTCCCAGTTCCCTATCACTGATATCGAACACTCTCCCAGTTTCTTGTTACTCATATCAAACTCTCTCCCCGTTCCCTGTTACTGATACCGAAAAGACTCGGTTCCCTTTTACTGATATCGAACACTCCTCCAGTTCCCTGTCACTGATATCGAACACTCTCCCTGTATCCTATCACTGTTACTGAACTCTCTGCCAATTCCCTGTTACTGATATCGAAAAATCTTCCAGTTCCCTATTACTGATATCGAATACTCTCCCAATTCCCTGTTACTCAAATCAAACTCTTTTCCAGCTCCCTGCAACTGATAACGAATAGACTCCGTTCTCTGTTAGTGATATCGAACACTCTCCCAATTCCCTGTTACTGTTATCGAACAATGTTTCAGTTCTCTGTTAATGATATCGAACACTTTCCCAGTCCCCTGTTACTGATATCAAACACACTCTCAATTCTCTGTTACTGATATAAACACTCTCCCTGTCCCCTATCACTGATATCGAACACTCTCCCAGTTTCCTCTTACTCATATCAAACAATCTCCCTGTTCCCTGTTACTGCTACCGAAAGGACTCGGTTCCCTTTTACTGATATCGAGCACCCTCCCAGTTCCCTGTTACTGATATTGAACACTCTCCCAGTTCCCGGATATCGAACACTCTTGGTTCCCTGTTACTCATATCAAATTCTCTCCCTGTTCCCTGTTACTGATATTGAACATTCGTCCTGTTTGCTGTTACTCATTTCAAACACTCGCTCAATTCCCTGTTACTGATATCGAACAGGCGCCGTTCCCTTGCAATGATGTCGGACACTCTCCCAGTTCCCTGTTACTGATATCGAGCAGTCTCCCAGTTCCCTGTTACTGATATCAAGTACTCTCCCAGTTCACTGTTACTGATATAAAACACTCTCCCAGTTACCTATCACTGATATCGAACACTCTCCCAGTTCTCTGTTAGTGATATAAAACACTCTCCCATTTCCCTATCACTGATATCGAACACTCTCCCAGTTCCATGTTTCTGATATCGAACACTCTCCCAGTTCCCTGTTACTGATATCAAACACTCTCCCAGTTCCCTGTTACTAATATCAAACACTGTTCCAACTCCCTGTAACTGATATCGAATAGGCTCCGTTCTCTGTTACTGATATCGAACACTCTCCTAATTCCCTGTTACTGTTATCGAACAATGTTCCAGTTCTCTGTTAATTATATCGAACACTCTCCCGGTTCCCTGTTACTGATATCAAACACTCTGCCAATTCTCTTTTACTGATATAAACACCCTCCCAGTTCCCTATCACTGATAACGAACACTCTCCCAGTTTCCTGTTACTGATACCGAAAAGTCTCGGTTCCCTTTTACTGATATCGAACACTCTCCCAGTTCCCTGTTACTGATATCGAACACTCTCCCATTTCCCGGATATCGAACACTGTTGGTTCCCTGTTACTCATATCAAACACTCTCCCTGTTCCCTGTTACTGATATCGAACATTCTCCCTGCTTCGTGTTACTCATTTCAAACACTCTCTCTGTTCCCTGTTACTGATATCGAACAGTCTCCGTTCCCTTGTAATGATATCGAACACTCTCCCAGTTCCCTGTTACTGATACCGAACACTCTCCCAGTTCCCTGTTACTGAATTCGTGCAGACTCACAGTTCTCTGCTATTCCTATCAAACACTTCATCAGTTCCCTGTTACTGATATCGAACAGTCTCCATTCCCTGTTAGTGATATTGTGCAATCATCCAGTTTCCTGTTACTCATATCGAGCACTCTCCCAGTTTCCTGTTACTGATATCGAACACTCCCCCAGTTTCCTGTTACTGATATCGAACAGTCTCCATTCCCTGTTACTGATATCGAACAGTCTCCATTCCCTGTTACTGATATCGAACAGTCTCCATTCCCTGTTTCTGATATCAAAAACTCTCCCTGTTCCCTGATATTGAACACCATCCGTTCCCTGTTACAGTTACCAAACATTTACCAGTTCCCTGTTAATTGTATCCAACACTCTCCCAGTTCCCTGTTACTCATATCAAACACTTTTACAGCTCCCTGCAACTGATATCAAATAGACTCCGTTCTCTGTTAGTGATATCGAACCCCCTCCCAATTCCCTGTTACTGTTATCGAACAATCTTCCAGTTGCCTGTTACAGATATCGAACACTCTACCAGTTTCCTGATACTCATATCAAACACTCTCCCAGTTCCCTATCACTGATATCGAACACTCTCCCAATTTCCTGTTACTCATATCAAACTCTCTCCCCGTTCCCTGTTACTGATACCGAAAAGATTCGGTTCCCTTTTACTGATATCGAACACTCCTCCAGTTCCCTGTCACTGATATCGAACACTCTCCCAGTATCCTATCACTGTTACTGAACTCTCTCCCAATTCCCTGTTACTGATATCGAAAAATCTTCCAGTTCCCTATTACTGATATCGAATACTCTCCCGATTCCCTGTTACTCAAATTAAACTCTTTTCCAGCTCCCTGCAACTGATATCGAATAGACTCCGTTCTCTGTTAGTGATATCGAACACTCTCCCAGCTCCCTGTTACTGATATCAAACACTCTCCCAGTTCCCTGTTACTGATATCAAACACTCTCCCAGTTCGCTATCACTGATATCGAACACTCTCCCAATTCCCTGTTACTCATATCAAACACTCTTCCAACTCCCTGTGACTGATATCGAATGGACTCCGTTCTCTGTTACTGATATCGAACAATCTCCCAATTCCCTGTTACTGTTATTGAATAATCTTCCAGTTCCGTTACTGATATCGAACACTCTCACAGTATCCTATCACTTTTATTGAACTCTCCCAATTCCCTGTTACTGACATCGAACAATCTTCCAGTTCCCTATAACTGATATCGAACACTCTCCCAGTTCCCTGTTACTCATATCAAACACCTTTCCAGCTCCCTGCAACTGATATCGAATAGACTCTGTTCTCTGTTAGTGATATCGAATACTCTCCCAATTCCCTGGTACTGTGATTGAACAATCTTCCAGATCCCTGTTACTGATATCGAACACTCTCCCAGTTCCCTGTTACTGATATCAAATACTCTCCCAGTTCTCTGTCACTGATAGAAAACACTCTCCCAGTTCCCTATCACTGATATCGAACACTCTCCCAGTTCCCTGTTACTGATATCGAACACTCTCCCATTTCTCGGATATCGAACACTGTTGGTTCCCTGTTACTCATATCAAACACTCTCCCTGTTCCCTATTACTGATATCGAACATTCTCCCTGTTTCGTGTTACTCATTTCAAACACTCTCTCAGTTCCCTGTTACTGATATCGAACAGTCTCCGTTCCCTTGTAATGATATCGAACACTCTCCCAGTTCCCTGTTACTGATATCGAATACTCTCCCAGTTCCCTGTTACTGAATTCGAGCAGTCTCACAGTTCTCTGTTATTCCTATCAAACACTTCCTCAGTTCCCTGTTACTGATATCGAACAGTCTCCATTCCCTGTTAGTGATATCGAACACTCTCCCAGTTTGCTGTTCCTCATTTCAAACACTCTCACAGTTCCCTGTTCCTGATCTCGAACAGGCTCTGTTCTCTGGTAATGATACTGAGCACTCTCCCAGTTCCCTGTTACTGAATTCGTGCAGACTCACAGTTCTCTGCTATTCCTATCAAACACTTTAGCAGTTCCCTGTTACTGATATCGAACAGTCTCCATTCCCTGTTAGTGATATTGTGCAATCATCCAGTTTCCTGTTACTGATATCGAGCACTCTCCCAGTTTCCTGTTACTGATATCGAACATTCTTCCATTTTTTTGTCACTTAACTTGAACACAATCCCAGTTCCCTGTTACTGATATCGAACACTCCACCAGTTCCCTGTTACTGATATCGAACAGTCTCCATTCCCTGTTACTGAAATCAAACACTCTCCCTGTTCCCTGATATTGAACACTCTCCGTTCCCTGTTACAGTTACCAAACATTTCACAGTTCCCTGTTAATTGTATCAAACACTCTCCCAGTTCCCTGTTACTCATATCAAACACTTTTCCAGCTCCCTGCAACTGATACCGAATAGACTCCGTTCTCTGTTAGTGATATCGAACACTCTCCCAATTCCCTGTTACTGTTATCGAACAATCTTCCAGTTCCCTGTTACTGATATCGAACACTCTCCCAGTTCCCTGTTACTGATATCAAACACGCTCCCAGTTCTCTGTCACTGATATAAAACACTCTCCCAGTTCCCTATCACTGATATCGAACACTCTCCCAGTTTCCTCTTTCTCATAACAAACACTCTCCCCGTTCCCTGTTACTGATTCCGAAAGGACTCGGTTCCCTTTTACTGAAATCGAACACTCTCCCAGTTCCCTGTTACTGATATCAAACACTCTCCCAGTTCCCGGATATCGAACACTCTTGGTTCCCTGTTACTCATATGAAATACTCTCCCTGTTCCTTGATACTGATATCGAACATTCGCCCTGTTTGCTGTTACTCATTTCAAACACTCTCTCAATTCCCTGTCACTGATATCGAACAGGCTCCGTTCCCTTGTAATGATGTCGAACACTCTCCCAGTTCCCTTTTACTGATATCGAGCAATCTCCCGGTTCCCTGGTACTGATGTCAAGCACTCTCCCAGTTCTCTGTTACTGATATAAAACACTCTCCCACTTCCATATCACTGATATCGAACACTCTCCCAGTTCTCTGTTAGTGATATAAAACACTCTCCCATTTCCCTATCACTGATATCGAACACTCTCGCAGTTCCCTGTTTCTGATATCGAACACTCTCCCAGTTCCCTGTTACTGATATCAAACACTCTCCCAGTTCCCTGTTACTCATATCAAACACTGTTCCAACTCCCTGTAACTGATATCGAACACACTCCGTTCTCTGTTACTGATATCGAACACACTCCTAATTCCCTGTTACTGTTATCGAACAAAATTCCAGTTCCCTGTTACTGATATCGAACACTCTCCCAGTTCCCTGTTACTCATATCAAACACTCTTCCAGCTCCCTGCAATTGATATCGAACAGACTCCGTTCTTTGTTAGTGATATCGAACACTCTCCCAATTCCCTGTTACTGTTATCGAACAATCTTCCAGTTCCCTGTTACTGATATCAAACAATCTCCCGGTTCCCTGTTACTGATATCAAACTCTCTGCCAATTCTCTGTTACTGATATAAACACTCTCCCAGTTCCCTATCACTGATATCGAACACTCTCCCAGTTTCCTGTTACTCATATCAAACTCTCTCCCCGTTCCCTGTTACTGATACCGAAAAGACTCGGTTCCCTTTTACTGATATCGAACACTCCTCCAGTTCCCTGTCACTGATATCGAACACTCTCCCTGTGTCCTATCACTGTTACTGAACTCTCTGCCAATTCCCTGTTACTGATATCGAAAAATCTTCCAGTTCCCTATTACTGATATCGAATACTCTCCCAATTCCCTGTTACTCAAATCAAACTCTTTTCCAGCTCCCTGCAACTGATAACGAATAGACTCCGTTCTCTGTTAGTGATATCGAACACTCTCCCAATTCCCTGTTACTGTTATCGAACAATGTTTCAGTTCTCTGTTAATGATATCGAACACTTTCCCAGTCCCCTGTTACTGATATCAAACGCACTCTCAATTCTCTGTTACTGATATAAACACTCTCCCTGTCCCCTATCACTGATATCGAACACTCTCCCAGTTTCCTCTTACTCATATCAAACACTCTTCCAGCTCCCTGCAATTGATATCGAACAGACTCCGTTCTCTGTTAGTGATATCGAACACTCTCCCAATTCCCTGTTAATGTTATCGAACAATCTTCCAGTTCCCTGTTACTGATATCAAACACTCTCCCGGTTCCCTGTTACTGATATCAAACTCTCTGCCAATTCTCTGTTACTGATATAAACACTCTCCCAGTTCCCTATCACTGATATCGAACACTCTCCCAGTTTCCTGTTACTCATATCAAACTCTCTCCCCGTTCCCTGTTACTGATACCGAAAAGACTCGGTTCCCTTTTACTGATATCGAACACTCCTCCAGTTCCCTGTCACTGATATCGAACACTCTCCCTGTGTCCTATCACTGTTACTGAACTCTCTGCCAATTCCCTGTTACTGATATCGAAAAATCTTCCAGTTCCCTATTACTGATATCGAATACTCTCCCAATTCCCTGTTACTCAAATCAAACTCTTTTCCAGCTCCCTGCAACTGATAACGAATAGACTCCGTTCTCTGTTAGTGATATCGAACACTCTCCCAATTCCCTGTTACTGTTATCGAACAATGTTTCACTTCTCTGTTAATGATATCGAACACTTTCCCAGTCCCCTGTTACTGATATCAAAC
The DNA here is from genome assembly GCF_030028105.1 of Mobula birostris. Taxonomy (NCBI): domain Eukaryota; kingdom Metazoa; phylum Chordata; class Chondrichthyes; order Myliobatiformes; family Myliobatidae; genus Mobula; species Mobula birostris. Next base: position 78,378 of record NW_027277570.1, read on the forward strand.
GCACTCTCAATTCTCTGTTACTGATATAAACACTCTCCCTGTCCCCTATCACTGATATCGAACACTCTCCCAGTTTCCTCTTACTCATATCAAACACTCTTCCAGCTCCCTGCAATTGATATCGAACAGACTCCGTTCTCTGTTAGTGATATCGAACACTCTCCCAATTCCCTGTTACTGTTATCGAACAATCTTCCAGTTCCCTGTTACTGATATCAAACACTCTCCCGGTTCCCTGTTACTGATATCAAACTCTCTGCCAATTCTCTGTTACTGATATAAACACTCTCCCAGTTCCCTATCACTGATATCGAACACTCTCCCAGTTTCCTGTTACTCATATCAAACTCTCTCCCCGTTCCCTGTTACTGATACCGAAAAGACTCGGTTCCCTTTTACTGATATCGAACACTCCTCCAGTTCCCTGTCACTGATATCGAACACTCTCCCTGTATCCTATCACTGTTACTGAACTCTCTGCCAATTCCCTGTTACTGATATCGAAAAATCTTCCAGTTCCCTATTACTGATATCGAATACTCTCCCAATTCCCTGTTACTCAAATCAAACTCTTTTCCAGCTCCCTGCAACTGATAACGAATAGACTCCGTTCTCTGTTAGTGATATCGAACACTCTCCCAATTCCCTGTTACTCTTATCGAACAATGTTTCAGTTCTCTGTTAATGATATCGAACACTTTCCCAGTCCCCTGTTACTGATATCAAACACACTCTCAATTCTCTGTTACTGATATAAACACTCTCCCTGTCCCCTATCACTGATATCGAACACTCTCCCAGTTTCCTCTTACTCATATCAAACAATCTCCCTGTTCCCTGTTACTGCTACCGAAAGGACTCGGTTCCCTTTTACTGATATCGAGCACCCTCCCAGTTCCCTGTTACTGATATCGAACACTCTCCCAGTTCCCGGATATCGAACACTCTTGGTTCCCTGTTACTCATATCAAATTCTCTCCCTGTTCCCTGTTACTGATATTGAACATTCGTCCTGTTTGCTGTTACTCATTTCAAACACTCGCTCAATTCCCTGTTACTGATATCGAACAGGCTCCGTTCCCTTGCAATGATGTCGGACACTCTCCCAGTTCCCTGTTACTGATATCGAGCAGTCTCCCAGTTCCCTGTTACTGATATCAAGTACTCTCCCAGTTCACTGTTACTGATATAAAACACTCTCCCAGTTCCCTATCACTGATATCGAACACTCTCCCAGTTCTCTGTTAGTGATATAAAACACTCTCCCATTTCCCTATCACTGATATCGAACACTCTCCCAGTTCCCTGTTTCTGATATCGAACACTCTCCCAGTTCCCTGTTACTGATATCAAACACTCTCCTAATTCCCTGTTACTGTTATCGAACAATGTTCCAGTTCTCTGTTAATTATATCGAACACTCTCCCGGTTCCCTGTTACTGATATCAAACACTCTGCCAATTCTCTTTTACTGATATAAACACCCTCCCAGTTCCCTATCACTGATAACGAACACTCTCCCAGTTTCCTGTTACTGATACCGAAAAGTCTCGGTTCCCTTTTACTGATATCGAACACTCTCCCAGTTCCCTGTTACTGATATCGAACACTCTCCCATTTCCCGGATATCGAACACTGTTGGTTCCCTGTTACTCATATCAAACACTCTCCCTGTTCCCTGTTACTGATATCGAACATTCTCCCTGCTTCGTGTTACTCATTTCAAACACTCTCTCAGTTCCCTGTTACTGATATCGAACAGTCTCCGTTCCCTTGTAATGATATCGAACACTCTCCCAGTTCCCTGTTACTGATATCGAACACTCTCCCAGTTTCCTGTTACTGATATCGAACATTCTTCCATTTTTCTGTCACTTATATCGAACACAGTCCTACTTCCCTGTTACTGATATCGAACACTCTCCCAGTTCCCTGTTACTGAATTCGTGCAGACTCACAGTTCTCTGCTATTCCTATCAAACATTTCATCAGTTCCCTGTTACTGATATCGAACAGTCTCCATACCCTGTTAGTGATATTGTGCAATCATCCAGTTTCCTGTTACTCATATCGAGCACTCTCCCAGTTTCCTGTTACTGATATCGAACACTCCCCAGTTTCCTGTTACTGATATCGAACAGTCTCCATTCCCTGTTACTGATATCGAACAGTCTCCATTCCCTGTTTCTGATATCAAACACTCTCCCTGTTCCCTGATATTGAACACTCTGCGTTCCCTGTTACAGTTACCAAACATTTACCAGTTCCCTGTTAATTGTATCCAACACTCTCCCAGTTCCCTGTTACTCATATCAAACACTTTTACAGCTCCCTGCAACTGATATCAAATAGACTCCGTTCTCTGTTAGTGATATCGAACCCCCTCCCAATTCCCTGTTTCTGTTATCGAACAATCTTCCAGTTGCCTGTTACAGATATCGAACACTCTACCAGTTTCCTGATACTCATATCAAACACTCTCCCAGTTCCCTATCACTGATATCGAACACTCTCCCAGTTTCCTGTTACTCATATCAAACTCTCTCCCCGTTCCCTGTTACTGATACCGAAAAGACTCGGTTCCCTTTTACTGATATCGAACACTCCTCCAGTTCCCTGTCACTGATATCGAACACTCTCCCAGTATCCTATCACTGTTACTGAACTCTCTCCCAATTCCCTGTTACTGATATCGAAAAATCTTCCAGTTCCCTATTACTGATATCGAATACTCTCCCGATTCCCTGTTACTCAAATTAAACTCTTTTCCAGCTCCCTGCAACTGATATCGAATAGACTCCGTTCTCTGTTAGTGATATCGAACACTCTCCCAGCTCCCTGTTACTGATATCAAACACTCTCCCAGTTCCCTGTTACTGATATCAAACACTCTCCCAGTTCGCTATCACTGATATCGAACACTCTCCCAATTCCCTGTTACTCATATCAAACACTCTTCCAACTCCCTGTGACTGATATCGAATGGACTCCGTTCTCTGTTACTGATATCGAACAATCTCCCAATTCCCTGTTACTGTTATCGAATAATCTTCCAGTTCCGTTACTGATATCGAACACTCTCACAGTATCCTATCACTGTTATTGAACTCTCCCAATTCCCTGTTACTGACATCGAACAATCTTCCAGTTCCCTATAACTGATATCGAACACTCTCCCAGTTCCCTGTTACTCTTATCAAACACCTTTCCAGCTCCCTGCAACTGATATCGAATAGACTCTGTTCTCTGTTAGTGATATCGAATACTCTCCCAATTCCCTGATACTGTTATTGAACAATCTTCCAGATCCCTGTTACTGATATCGAACACTCTCCCTGTTCCCTGTTACTGATATCAAATACTCTCCCAGTTCTCTGTCACTGATAGAAAACACTCTCCCAGTTCCCTATCACTGATATCGAACACTCTCCCAGTTCCTAGTTACTGATATCGAACACTCTCCCATTTCTCGGATATCGAACACTGTTGGTTCCCTGTTACTTATATCAAACACTCTCCCTGTTCCCTATTACTGATATCGAACATTCTCCCTGTTTCGTGTTACTCATTTCAAACACTCTCTCAGTTCCCTGTTACTGATATCGAACAGCCTCCGTTCCCTTGTAATGATATCGAACACTCTCCCAGTTCCCTGTTACTGATATCAAACACTCTCCCAGTTTCCTGTTACTGAATTCGAGCAGTCTCACAGTTCTCTGTTATTCCTATCAAACACTTCCTCAGTTCCCTGTTACTGATATCGAACAGTCTCCATTCCCTGTTAGTGATATCGAACACTCTCCCAGTTTGCTGTTCCTCATTTCAAACACTCTCACAGTTCCCTGTTCCTGATCTCGAACACTGTCGCTCTCCGTTCCCTGTTACAGTTACCAAACATTTCACAGTTCCCTGTTAATTGTATCAAACACTCTCCCAGTTCCCTGTTACTCATATCAAACACTTTTCCAGCTCCCTGCAACTGATATCGAACACTCTCCCAGTTCTCTGTTAGTGATATAAAACACTCTCCCATTTCCCTATCACTGATATCGAACACTCTCGCAGTTCCCTGTTTCTGATATCGAACACTCTCCCAGTTCCCTGTTACTGATATCAAACACTCTCCCAGTTCCCTGTTACTCATATCAAACACTGTTCCAACTCCCTGTAACTGATATCGAATACACTCCGTTCTCTGTTACTGATATCGAACACACTCCTAATTCCCTGTTACTGTTATCGAACAATCTTCCAGTTCCCTGTTACTGATATCAAACACTCTCCCAGTTCCCTGTTACTCATATCAAACACTCTTCCAGCTCCCTGCAATTGATATCGAACAGACTCCGTTCTCTGTTGGTGATATCGAACACTCTCCCAATTCCCTGTTACTGTTATCGAACAATCTTCCAGTTCCCTGTTACTGATATCAAACACTCTCCCAGTTCCCTGTTACTCATATCAAACACTGTTCCAGCTCCCTGCAATTGGTATCGAATAGACTCCGTTCTCTGTTAGTGATATCGAACACTCTCCCAATTCCCTGTTACTGTTATCGAACAATGTTCCAGTTCTCTGTTAATGATATCGAACACTCTCCCGGTTCCCTGTTACTGATATCAAACTCTCTGCCAATTCTCTGTTACTGATATAAACACTCTCCCAGTTCCCTATCACTGATATCGAACACTCTCCCAGTTTCCTGTTACTCATATCAAACTCTTTCCCCGTTCCCTGTTACTGATACCGAAAAGACTCGGTTCCCTTTTACCGATATCGAACACTCCTCCAGTTCCCTGTCACTGATATCGAACACTCTCCCTGTATCCTATCACTGTTACTGAACTCTCTGCCAATTCCCTGTTACTGATATCGAAAAATCTTCCAGTTCCCTATTACTGATATCGAACACTCTCCCAATTCCCTGTTACTGTTATCGAACAATGTTTCAGTTCTCTGTTAATGATATCGAACACTTTCCCAGTCCCCTGTTACTGATATCAAACACACTCTCAATTCTCTGTTACTGATATAAACACTCTCCCTGTCCCCTATCACTGATATCGAACACTCTCCCAGTTTCCTCTTACTCATATCAAACAATCTCCCTGTTCCCTGTTACTGCTACCGAAAGGACTCGGTTCCCTTTTACTGATATCGAGCACCCTCCCAGTTCCCTGTTACTGATATCGAACACTCTCCCACTTCCCGGATATCGAACACACTTGGTTCCCTGTTACTCATATCAAATTCTCTCCCTGTTCCCTGTTACTGATATTGAACATTCGGCCTGTTTGCTGTTACTCATTTCAAACACTCGCTCAATTCCCTGTTACTGATATCGAACAGGCTCCGTTCCCTTGCAATGATGTCGGACACTCTCCCAGTTCCCTGTTACTGATATCGAGCAGTCTCCCAGTTCCCTGTTACTGATATCAAGTACTCTCCCAGTTCACTGTTACTGATATAAAACACTCTCCCATTTCCCTATCACTGATATCGAACACTCTCCCAGTTCTCTGTTAGTGATATAAAACACTCTCCCATTTCCCTATCACTGATATCGAACACTCTCCCAGTTCCCTGTTTCTGATATCGAACACTCTCCCAGTTCCCTGTTACTGATATCAAACACTCTCCCAGTTCCCTGTTACTAATATCAAACACTGTTCCAACTCCCTGTAACTGATATCGAATAGGCTCCGTTCTCTGTTACTGATATCGAACACTCTCCTAATTCCCTGTTACTGTTATCGAACAATGTTCCAGTTCTCTGTTAATTATATCGAACACTCTCCCGGTTCCCTGTTACTGATATCAGACACTCTGCCAATTCTCTTTTACTGATATAAACACCCTCCCAGTTCCCTATCACTGATAACGAACACTCTCCCAGTTTCCTGTTACTGATACCGAAAAGTCTCGGTTCCCTTTTACTGATATCGAACACTCTCCCAGTTCCCTGTTACAGATATCGAACACTCTCCCATTTCCCGGATATCGAACACTGTTGGTTCCCTGTTACTCATATGAAATACTCTCCCTGTTCCTTGATACTGATATCGAACATTCGCCCTGTTTGCTGTTACTCATTTCAAACACTCTCTCAATTCCCTGTCACTGATATCGAACAGGCTCCGTTCCCTTGTAATGATGTCGAACACTCTCCCAGTTCCCTTTTACTGATATCGAGCAATCTCCCGGTTCCCTGGTACTGATATCAAGCACTCTCCCAGTTCTCTGTTACTGATATAAAACACTCTCCCACTTCCATATCACTGATATCGAACACTCTCCCAGTTCTCTGTTAGTGATATAAAACACTCTCCCATTTCCCTATCACTGATATCGAACACTCTCGCAGTTCCCTGTTTCTGATATCGAACACTCTCCCAGTTCCCTGTTACTGATATCAAACACTCTCCCAGTTCCCTGTTACTCATATCAAACACTGTTCCAACTCCCTGTAACTGATATCGAATACACTCCGTTCTCTGTTACTGATATCGAACACACTCCTAATTCCCTGTTACTGTTATCGAACAATCTTCCAGTTCCCTGTTACTGATATCGAACACTCTCCCAGTTCCCTGTTACTCATATCAAACACTCTTCCAGCTCCCTGCAATTGATATCGAACAGACTCCGTTCTCTGTTGGTGATATCGAACACTCTCCCAATTCCCTGTTACTGTTATCGAACACTCTCCCAGTTCCCTGTTACTGATATCAAACACTCTCCCAGTTCCCTGTTACTCATATCAAACACTGTTCTAATTCCCTGTAAATGATATTGAATAGACTCCGTTCTCTGTTACTGATATCGAACACTCTCCTAATTCCCTGTTACTGTTATCGAACAATGTTCCAGTTCTCTGTTAATTATATCGAACACTCTCCCGGTTCCCTGTTACTGATATCAGACACTCTGCCAATTCTCTTTTACTGATATAAACACCCTCCCAGTTCCCTATCACTGATAACGAACACTCTCCCAGTTTCCTGTTACTGATACCGAAAAGTCTCGGTTCCCTTTTACTGATATCGAACACTCTCCCAGTTCCCTGTTACAGATATCGAACACTCTCCCATTTCCCGGATATCGAACACTGTTGGTTCCCTGTTACTCATATGAAATACTCTCCCTGTTCCTTGATACTGATATCGAACATTCGCCCTGTTTGCTGTTACTCATTTCAAACACTCTCTCAATTCCCTGTCACTGATATCGAACAGGCTCCGTTCCCTTGTAATGATGTCGAACACTCTCCCAGTTCCCTTTTACTGATATCGAGCAATCTCCCGGTTCCCTGGTACTGATATCAAGCACTCTCCCAGTTCTCTGTTACTGATATAAAACACTCTCCCACTTCCATATCACTGATATCGAACACTCTCCCAGTTCTCTGTTAGTGATATAAAACACTCTCCCATTTCCCTATCACTGATATCGAACACTCTCGCAGTTCCCTGTTTCTGATATCGAACACTCTCCCAGTTCCCTGTTACTGATATCAAACACTCTCCCAGTTCCCTGTTACTCATATCAAACACTGTTCCAACTCCCTGTAACTGATATCGAATACACTCCGTTCTCTGTTACTGATATCGAACACACTCCTAATTCCCTGTTACTGTTATCGAACAATCTTCCAGTTCCCTGTTACTGATATCGAACACTCTCCCAGTTCCCTGTTACTCATATCAAACACTCTTCCAGCTCCCTGCAATTGATATCGAACAGACTCCGTTCTCTGTTGGTGATATCGAACACTCTCCCAATTCCCTGTTACTGTTATCGAACAATCTTCCAGTTCCCTGTTACTGATATCAAACACTCTCCCAGTTCCCTGTTACTCATATCAAACACTGTTCCAGCTCCCTGCAATTGGTATCGAATAGACTCCGTTCTCTGTTAGTGATATCGAACCCCCTCCCAATTCCCTGTTACTGTTATCGAACAATCTTCCAGTTGCCTGTTACAGATATCGAAAACTCTACCAGTTTCCTGATACTCATATCAAACACTCTCCCAGTTCCCTATCACTGATATCGAACACTCTCCCAGTTTCCTGTTACTCATATCAAACTCTCTCCCCGTTCCCTGTTACTGATGCCGAAAAGACTCGGTTCCCTTTTACTGATATCGAACACTCCTCCAGTTCCCTGTCACTGATATCGAACACTCTCCCAGTATCCTATCACTGTTACTGAACTCTCTCCCAATTCCCTGTTACTGATATCGAAAAATCTTCCAGTTCCCTATTACTGATATCGAATACTCTCCCGATTCCCTGTTACTCAAATTAAACTCTTTTCCAGCTCCCTGCAACTGATATCGAATAGACTCCGTTCTCTGTTAGTGATATCGAACACTCTCCCAGCTCCCTGTTACTGATATCAAACACTCTCCCAGTTCCCTGTTACTGATATCAAACACTCTCCCAGTTCGCTATCACTGATATCGAACACTCTCCCAATTCCCTGTTACTCATATCAAACACTCTTCCAACTCCCTGTGACTGATATCGAATGGACTCCGTTCTCTGTTACTGATATCGAACAATCTCCCAATTCCCTGTTACTGTTATCGAATAATCTTCCAGTTCCGTTACTGATATCGAACACTCTCACAGTATCCTATCACTGTTATTGAACTCTCCCAATTCCCTGTTACTGACATCGAACAATCTTCCAGTTCCCTATAACTGATATCGAACACTCTCCCAGTTCCCTGTTACTCTTATCAAACACCTTTCCAGCTCCCTGCAACTGATATCGAATAGACTCCGTTCTCTGTTAGTGATATCGAACACTCTCCCAATTCCCTGTTACTGTTATCGAACAATCTTCCAGTTCCCTGTTACTGATATCGAACACTCTCCCAGTTCCCTGTTACTGATATCAAACACGCTCCCAGTTCTCTGTCACTGATATAAAACACTCTCCCAGTTCCCTATCACTGATATCGAACACTCTCCCAGTTTCCTCTTTCTCATAACAAACACTCTCCCCGTTCCCTGTTACTGATTCCGAAAGGACTCGGTTCCCTTTTACTGAAATCGAACACTCTCCCAGTTCCCTGTTACTGATATCAAACACTCTCCCAGTTCCCGGATATCGAACACTCTTGGTTCCCTGTTACTCATATGAAATACTCTCCCTGTTCCTTGATACTGATATCGAACATTCGCCCTGTTTGCTGTTACTCATTTCAAACACTCTCTCAATTCCCTGTCACTGATATCGAACAGGCTCTGTTCCCTTGTAATGATGTCGAACACTCTCCCAGTTCCCTTTTACTGATATCGAGCAATCTCCCGGTTCCCTGGTACTGATATCAAGCACTCTCCCAGTTCTCTGTTACTGATATAAAACACTCTCCCACTTCCATATCACTGATATCGAACACTCTCCCAGTTCTCTGTTAGTGATATAAAACACTCTCCCATTTCCTTATCACTGATATCGAACACTCTCGCAGTTCCCTGTTTCTGATATCGAACACTCTCCCAGTTCCCTGTTACTGATATCAAACACTCTCCCAGTTCCCTGTTACTCATATCAAACACTGTTCCAACTCCCTGTAACTGATATCGAATACACTCCGTTCTCTGTTACTGATATCGAACACACTCCTAATTCCCTGTTACTGTTATCGAACAATCTTCCAGTTCCCTGTTACTGATATCGAACACTCTCCCAGTTCCCTGTTACTCATATCAAACACTCTTCCAGCTCCCTGCAATTGATATCGAACAGACTCCGTTCTCTGTTGGTGATATTGAACACTCTCCCAATTCCCTGTTACTGTTATCGAACAATCTTCCAGTTCCCTGTTACTGATATCAAACACTCTCCCAGTTCCCTGTTACTCATATCAAACACTGTTCCAGCTCCCTGCAATTGGTATCGAATAGACTCCGTTCTCTGTTAGTGATATCGAACCCCCTCCCAATTCCCTGTTACTGTTATCGAACAATCTTCCAGTTGCCTGTTACAGATATCGAACACTCTACCAGTTTCCTGATACTCATATCAAACACTCTCCCAGTTCCCTATCACTGATATCGAACACTCTCCCAGTTTCCTGTTACTCATATCAAACTCTCTCCCCGTTCCCTGTTACTGATGCCGAAAAGACTCGGTTCCCTTTTACTGATATCGAACACTCCTCCAGTTCCCTGTCACTGATATCGAACACTCTCCCAGTATCCTATCACTGTTACTGAACTCTCTCCCAATTCCCTGTTACTGATATCGAAAAATCTTCCAGTTCCCTATTACTGATATCAAATACTCTCCCGATTCCCTGTTACTCAAATTAAACTCTTTTCCAGCTCCCTGCAACTGATATCGAATAGACTCCGTTCTCTGTTAGTGATATCGAACACTCTCCCAGCTCCCTGTTACTGATATCAAACACTCTCCCAGTTCCCTGTTACTGATATCAAACACTCTCCCAGTTCGCTATCACTGATATCGAACACTCTCCCAATTCCCTGTTACTCATATCAAACACTCTTCCAACTCCCTGTGACTGATATCGAATGGACTCCGTTCTCTGTTACTGATATCGAACAATCTCCCAATTCCCTGTTACTGTTATCGAATAATCTTCCAGTTCCGTTACTGATATCGAACACTCTCACAGTATCCTATCACTGTTATTGAACTCTCCCAATTCCCTGTTACTGACATCGAACAATCTTCCAGTTCCCTATAACTGATATCGAACACTCTCCCAGTTCCCTGTTACTCTTATCAAACACCTTTCCAGCTCCCTGCAACTGATATCGAATAGACTCCGTTCTCTGTTAGTGATATCGAACACTCTCCCAATTCCCTGTTACTGTTATCGAACAATCTTCCAGTTCCCTGTTACTGATATCGAACACTCTCCCAGTTCCCTGTTACTGATATCAAACACGCTCCCAGTTCTCTGTCACTGATATAAAACACTCTCCCAGTTCCCTACCACTGATATCGAACACTCTCCCAGTTTCCTCTTTCTCATAACAAACACTCTCCCCGTTCCCTGTTACTGATTCCGAAAGGACTCGGTTCCCTTTTACTGAAATCGAACACTCTCCCAGTTCCCTGTTACTGATATCAAACACTCTCCCAGTTCCCGGATATCGAACACTCTTGGTTCCCTGTTACTCATATGAAATACTCTCCCTGTTCCTTGATACTGATATCGAACATTCGCCCTGTTTGCTGTTACTCATTTCAAACACTCTCTCAATTCCCTGTCACTGATATCGAACAGGCTCCGTTCCCTTGTAATGATGTCGAACACTCTCCCAGTTCCCTTTTACTGATATCGAGCAATCTCCCGGTTCCCTGGTACTGATATCAAGCACTCTCCCAGTTCCCTGTTACTCATATCAAACACTCTTCCAGCTCCCTGCAATTGATATCGAACAGACTCCGTTCTCTGTTGGTGATATCGAACACTCTCCCAATTCCCTGTTACTGTTATCGAACAATCTTCCAGTTCCCTGTTACTGATATCAAACACTCTCCCAGTTCCCTGTTACTCATATCAAACACTGTTCCAGCTCCCTGCAATTGGTATCGAATAGACTCCGTTCTCTGTTAGTGATATCGAACCCCCTCCCAATTCCCTGTTACTGTTATCGAACAATCTTCCAGTTGCCTGTTACAGATATCGAACACTCTACCAGTTTCCTGATACTCATATCAAACACTCTCCCAGTTCCCTATCACTGATATCGAACACTCTCCCAGTTTCCTGTTACTCATATCAAACTCTCTCCCCGTTCCCTGTTACTGATGCCGAAAAGACTCGGTTCCCTTTTACTGATATCGAACACTCCTCCAGTTCCCTGTCACTGATATCGAACACTCTCCCAGTATCCTATCACTGTTACTGAACTCTCTCCCAATTCCCTGTTACTGATATCGAAAAATCTTCCAGTTCCCTATTACTGATATCGAATACTCTCCCGATTCCCTGTTACTCAAATTAAACTCTTTTCCAGCTCCCTGCAACTGATATCGAATAGACTCCGTTCTCTGTTAGTGATATCGAACACTCTCCCAGCTCCCTGTTACTGATATCAAACACTCTCCCAGTTCCCTGTTACTGATATCAAACACTCTCCCAGTTCGCTATCACTGATATCGAACACTCTCCCAATTCCCTGTTACTCATATCAAACACTCTTCCAACTCCCTGTGACTGATATCGAATGGACTCCGTTCTCTGTTACTGATATCGAACAATCTCCCAATTCCCTGTTACTGTTATCGAATAATCTTCCAGTTCCGTTACTGATATCGAACACTCTCACAGTATCCTATCACTGTTATTGAACTCTCCCAATTCCCTGTTACTGACATCGAACAATCTTCCAGTTCCCTATAACTGATATCGAACACTCTCCCAGTTCCCTGTTACTCTTATCAAACACCTTTCCAGCTCCCTGCAACTGATATCGAATAGACTCCGTTCTCTGTTAGTGATATCGAACACTCTCCCAATTCCCTGTTACTGTTATCGAACAATCTTCCAGTTCCCTGTTACTGATATCGAACACTCTCCCAGTTCCCTGTTACTGATATCAAACACGCTCCCAGTTCTCTGTCACTGATATAAAACACTCTCCCAGTTCCCTATCACTGATATCGAACACTCTCCCAGTTTCCTCTTTCTCATAACAAACACTCTCCCCGTTCCCTGTTACTGATTCCGAAAGGACTCGGTTCCCTTTTACTGAAATCGAACACTCTCCCAGTTCCCTGTTACTGATATCAAACACTCTCCCAGTTCCCGGATATCGAACACTCTTGGTTCCCTGTTACTCATATGAAATACTCTCCCTGTTCCTTGATACTGATATCGAACATTCGCCCTGTTTGCTGTTACTCATTTCAAACACTCTCTCAATTCCCTGTCACTGATATCGAACAGGCTCCGTTCCCTTGTAATGATGTCGAACACTCTCCCAGTTCCCTTTTACTGATATCGAGCAATCTCCCGGTTCCCTGGTACTGATATCAAGCACTCTCCCAGTTCTCTGTTACTGATATAAAACACTCTCCCACTTCCATATCACTGATATCGAACACTCTCCCAGTTCTCTGTTAGTGATATAAAACACTCTCCCATTTCCCTATCACTGATATCGAACACTCTCGCAGTTCCCTGTTTCTGATATCGAACACTCTCCCAGTTCCCTGTTACTGATATCAAACACTCTCCCAGTTCCCTGTTACTCATATCAAACACTGTTCCAACTCCCTGTAACTGATATCGAATACACTCCGTTCTCTGTTACTGATATCGAACACACTCCTAATTCCCTGTTACTGTTATCGAACAATCTTCCAGTTCCCTGTTACTGATATCGAACACTCTCCCAGTTCCCTGTTACTCATATCAAACACTCTTCCAGCTCCCTGCAATTGATATCGAACAGACTCCGTTCTCTGTTGGTGATATCGAACACTCTCCCAATTCCCTGTTACTGTTATCGAACAATCTTCCAGTTCCCTGTTACTGATATCAAACACTCTCCCAGTTCCCTGTTACTCATATCAAACACTGTTCCAGCTCCCTGCAATTGGTATCGAATAGACTCCGTTCTCTGTTAGTGATATCGAACACTCTCCCAATTCCCTGTTACTGTTATCGAACAATGTTCCAGTTCTCTGTTAATGATATCGAACACTCTCCCGGTTCCCTGTTACTGATATCAAACTCTCTGCCAATTCTCTGTTACTGATATAAACACTCTCCCAGTTCCCTATCACTGATATCGAACACTCTCCCAGTTTCCTGTTACTCATTTCAAACTCTTTCCCCGTTCCCTGTTACTGATACCGAAAAGACTCGGTTCCCTTTTACTGATATCGAACACTCCTCCAGTTCCCTGTCACTGATATCGAACACTCTCCCTGTATCCTATCACTGTTACTGAACTCTCTGCCAATTCCCTGTTACTGATATCGAAAAATCTTCCAGTTCCCTATTACTGATATCGAATACTCTCCCAATTCCCTGTTACTCAAATCAAACTCTTTTCCAGCTCCCTGCAACTGATAACGAATAGACTCCGTTCTCTGTTAGTGATATCGAACACTCTCCCAATTCCCTGTTACTGTTATCGAACAATGTTTCAGTTCTCTGTTAATGATATCGAACACTTTCCCAGTCCCCTGTTACTGATATCAAACACACTCTCAATTCTCTGTTACTGATATAAACACTCTCCCTGTCCCCTATCACTGATATCGAACACTCTCCCAGTTTCCTCTTACTCATATCAAACAATCTCCCTGTTCCCTGTTACTGCTACCGAAAGGACTCGGTTCCCTTTTACTGATATCGAGCACCCTCCCAGTTCCCTGTTACTGATATCGAACACTCTCCCAGTTCCCGGATATCGAACACTCTTGGTTCCCTGTTACTCATATCAAATTCTCTCCCTGTTCCCTGTTACTGATATTGAACATTCGTCCTGTTTGCTGTTACTCATTTCAAACACTCGCTCAATTCCCTGTTACTGATATCGAACAGGCTCCGTTCCCTTGCAATGATGTCGGACACTCTCCCAGTTCCCTGTTACTGATATCGAGCAGTCTCCCAGTTCCCTGTTACTGATATCAAGTACTCTCCCAGTTCACTGTTACTGATATAAAACACTCTCCCAGTTCCCTATCACTGATATCGAACACTCTCCCAGTTCTCTGTTAGTGATATAAAACACTCTCCCATTTCCCTATCACTGATATCGAACACTCTCCCAGTTCCCTGTTTCTGATATCGAACACTCTCCCAGTTCCCTGTTACTGATATCAAACACTCTCCCAGTTCCCTGTTACTAATATCAAACACTGTTCCAACTCCCTGTAACTGATATCGAATAGGCTCCGTTCTCTGTTACTGATATCGAACACTCTCCTAATTCCCTGTTACTGTTATCGAACAATGTTCCAGTTCTCTGTTAATTATATCGAACACTCTCCCGGTTCCCTGTTACTGATATCAAACACTCTGCCAATTCTCTTTTACTGATATAAACACCCTCCCAGTTCCCTATCACTGATAACGAACACTCTCCCAGTTTCCTGTTACTGATACCGAAAAGTCTCGGTTCCCTTTTACTGATATCGAACACTCTCCCAGTTCCCTGTTACTGATATCGAACACTCTCCCATTTACCGGATATCGAACACTGTTGGTTCCCTGTTACTCATATCAAACACTCTCCCTGTTCCCTGTTACTGATATCGAACATTCTCCCTGCTTCGTGTTACTCATTTCAAACACTCTCTCAGTTCCCTGTTACTGATATCGAACAGTCTCCGTTCCCTTGTAATGATATCGAACACTCTCCCAGTTCCCTGTTACTGATATCGAACACTCTCCCAGTTTCCTGTTACTGATATCGAACATTCTTCCATTTTTCTGTCACTTATATCGAACACAGTCCTAGTTCCCTGTTACTGATATCGAACACTCTCCCAGTTCCCTGTTACTGAATTCGTGCAGACTCACAGTTCTCTGCTATTCCTATCAAACACTTCATCAGTTCCCTGTTACTGATATCGAACAGTCTCCATTCCCTGTTAGTGATATTGTGCAATCATCCAGTTTCCTGTTACTCATATCGAGCACTCTCCCAGTTTCCTGTTACTGATATCGAACACTCCCCCAGTTTCCTGTTACTGATATCGAACAGTCTCCATTCCCTGTTACTGATATCGAACAGTCTCCATTCCCTGTTTCTGATATCAAACACTCTCCCTGTTCCCTGATATTGAACACTCTCCGTTCCCTGTTACAGTTACCAAACATTTACCAGTTCCCTGTTAATTGTATCCAACACTCTCCCAGTTCCCTGTTACTCATATCAAACACTTTTACAGCTCCCTGCAACTGATATCAAATAGACTCCGTTCTCTGTTAGTGATATCGAACCCCCTCCCAATTCCCTGTTACTGTTATCGAACAATCTTCCAGTTGCCTGTTACAGATATCGAACACTCTACCAGTTTCCTGATACTCATATCAAACACTCTCCCAGTTCCCTATCACTGATATCGAACACTCTCCCAGTTTCCTGTTACTCATATCAAACTCTCTCCCCGTTCCCTGTTACTGATGCCGAAAAGACTCGGTTCCCTTTTACTGATATCGAACACTCCTCCAGTTCCCTGTCACTGATATCGAACACTCTCCCAGTATCCTATCACTGTTACTGAACTCTCTCCCAATTCCCCGTTACTGATATCGAAAAATCTTCCAGTTCCCTATTACTGATATCGAATACTCTCCCGATTCCCTGTTACTCAAATTAAACTCTTTTCCAGCTCCCTGCAACTGATATCGAATAGACTCCGTTCTCTGTTAGTGATATCGAACACTCTCCCAGCTCCCTGTTACTGATATCAAACACTCTCCCAGTTCCCTGTTACTGATATCAAACACTCTCCCAGTTCGCTATCACTGATATCGAACACTCTCCCAATTCCCTGTTACTCATATCAAACACTCTTCCAACTCCCTGTGACTGATATCGAATGGACTCCGTTCTCTGTTACTGATATCGAACAATCTCCCAATTCCCTGTTACTGTTATCGAATAATCTTCCAGTTCCGTTACTGATATCGAACACTCTCACAGTATCCTATCACTGTTATTGAACTCTCCCAATTCCCTGTTACTGACATCGAACAATCTTCCAGTTCCCTATAACTGATATCGAACACTCTCCCAGTTCCCTGTTACTCTTATCAAACACCTTTCCAGCTCCCTGCAACTTATATCGAATAGACTCCGTTCTCTGTTAGTGATATCGAACACTCTCCCAATTCCCTGTTACTGTTATCGAACAATCTTCCAGTTCCCTGTTACTGATATCGAACACTCTCCCAGTTCCCTGTTACTGATATCAAACACGCTCCCAGTTCTCTGTCACTGATATAAAACACTCTCCCAGTTCCCTATCACTGATATCGAACACTCTCCCAGTTTCCTCTTTCTCATAACAAACACTCTCCCCGTTCCCTGTTACTGATTCCGAAAGGACTCGGTTCCCTTTTACTGAAATCGAACACTCTCCCAGTTCCCTGTTACTGATATCAAACACTCTCCCAGTTCCCGGATATCGAACACTGTTGGTTCCCTGTTACTCATATGAAATACTCTCCCTGTTCCTTGATACTGATATCGAACATTCGCCCTGTTTGCTGTTACTCATTTCAAACACTCTCTCAATTCCCTGTCACTGATATCGAACAGGCTCCGTTCCCTTGTAATGATGTCGAACACTCTCCCAGTTCCCTTTTACTGATATCGAGCAATCTCCCGGTTCCCTGGTACTGATATCAAGCACTCTCCCAGTTCTCTGTTACTGATATAAAACACTCTCCCACTTCCATATCACTGATATCGAACACTCTCCCAGTTCTCTGTTAGTGATATAAAACACTCTCCCATTTCCCTATCACTGATATCGAACACTCTCGCAGTTCCCTGTTTCTGATATCGAACACTCTCCCAGTTCCCTGTTACTGATATCAAACACTCTCCCAGTTCCCTGTTACTCATATCAAACACTGTTCCAACTCCCTGTAACTGATATCGAATACACTCCGTTCTCTGTTACTGATATCGAACACACTCCTAATTCCCTGTTACTGTTATCGAACAATCTTCCAGTTCCCTGTTACTGATATCGAACACTCTCCCAGTTCCCTGTTACTCATATCAAACACTCTTCCAGCTCCCTGCAATTGATATCGAACAGACTCCGTTCTCTGTTGGTGATATCGAACACTCTCCCAATTCCCTGTTACTGTTATCGAACAATCTTCCAGTTCCCTGTTACTGATATCAAACACTCTCCCAGTTCCCTGTTACTCATATCAAACACTGTTCCAGCTCCCTGCAATTGGTATCGAATAGACTCCGTTCTCTGTTAGTGATATCGAACCCCCTCCCAATTCCCTGTTACTGTTATCGAACAATCTTCCAGTTGCCTGTTACAGATATCGAACACTCTACCAGTTTCCTGATACTCATATCAAACACTCTCCCAGTTCCCTATCACTGATATCGAACACTCTCCCAGTTTCCTGTTACTCATATCAAACTCTCTCCCCGTTCCCTGTTACTGATGCCGAAAAGACTCGGTTCCCTTTTACTGATATCGAACACTCCTCCAGTTCCCTGTCACTGATATCGAACACTCTCCCAGTATCCTATCACTGTTACTGAACTCTCTCCCAATTCCCTGTTACTGATATCGAAAAATCTTCCAGTTCCCTATTACTGATATCGAATACTCTCCCGATTCCCTGTTACTCAAATTAAACTCTTTTCCAGCTCCCTGCAACTGATATCGAATAGACTCCGTTCTCTGTTAGTGATATCGAACACTCTCCCAGCTCCCTGTTACTGATATCAAACACTCTCCCAGTTCCCTGTTACTGATATCAAACACTCTCCCAGTTCGCTATCACTGATATCGAACACTCTCCCAATTCCCTGTTACTCATATCAAACACTCTTCCAACTCCCTGTGACTGATATCGAATGGACTCCGTTCTCTGTTACTGATATCGAACAATCTCCCAATTCCCTGTTACTGTTATCGAATAATCTTCCAGTTCCGTTACTGATATCGAACACTCTCACAGTATCCTATCACTGTTATTGAACTCTCCCAATTCCCTGTTACTGACATCGAACAATCTTCCAGTTCCCTATAACTGATATCGAACACTCTCCCAGTTCCCTGTTACTCTTATCAAACACCTTTCCAGCTCCCTGCAACTGATATCGAATAGACTCCGTTCTCTGTTAGTGATATCGAACACTCTCCCAATTCCCTGTTACTGTTATCGAACAATCTTCCAGTTCCCTGTTACTGATATCGAACACTCTCCCAGTTCCCTGTTACTGATATCAAACACGCTCCCAGTTCTCTGTCACTGATATAAAACACTCTCCCAGTTCCCTATCACTGATATCGAACACTCTCCCAGTTTCCTCTTTCTCATAACAAACACTCTCCCCGTTCCCTGTTACTGATTCCGAAAGGACTCGGTTCCCTTTTACTGAAATCGAACACTCTCCCAGTTCCCTGTTACTGATATCAAACACTCTCCCAGTTCCCGGATATCGAACACTCTTGGTTCCCTGTTACTCATATGAAATACTCTCCCTGTTCCTTGATACTGATATCGAACATTCGCCCTGTTTGCTGTTACTCATTTCAAACACTCTCTCAATTCCCTGTCACTGATATCGAACAGGCTCTGTTCCCTTGTAATGATGTCGAACACTCTCCCAGTTCCCTTTTACTGATATCGAGCAATCTCCCGGTTCCCTGGTACTGATATCAAGCACTCTCCCAGTTCTCTGTTACTGATATAAAACACTCTCCCACTTCCATATCACTGATATCGAACACTCTCCCAGTTCTCTGTTAGTGATATAAAACACTCTCCCATTTCCTTATCACTGATATCGAACACTCTCGCAGTTCCCTGTTTCTGATATCGAACACTCTCCCAGTTCCCTGTTACTGATATCAAACACTCTCCCAGTTCCCTGTTACTCATATCAAACACTGTTCCAACTCCCTGTAACTGATATCGAATACACTCCGTTCTCTGTTACTGATATCGAACACACTCCTAATTCCCTGTTACTGTTATCGAACAATCTTCCAGTTCCCTGTTACTGATATCGAACACTCTCCCAGTTCCCTGTTACTCATATCAAACACTCTTCCAGCTCCCTGCAATTGATATCGAACAGACTCCGTTCTCTGTTGGTGATATTGAACACTCTCCCAATTCCCTGTTACTGTTATCGAACAATCTTCCAGTTCCCTGTTACTGATATCAAACACTCTCCCAGTTCCCTGTTACTCATATCAAACACTGTTCCAGCTCCCTGCAATTGGTATCGAATAGACTCCGTTCTCTGTTAGTGATATCGAACCCCCTCCCAATTCCCTGTTACTGTTATCGAACAATCTTCCAGTTGCCTGTTACAGATATCGAACACTCTACCAGTTTCCTGATACTCATATCAAACACTCTCCCAGTTCCCTATCACTGATATCGAACACTCTCCCAGTTTCCTGTTACTCATATCAAACTCTCTCCCCGTTCCCTGTTACTGATGCCGAAAAGACTCGGTTCCCTTTTACTGATATCGAACACTCCTCCAGTTCCCTGTCACTGATATCGAACACTCTCCCAGTATCCTATCACTGTTACTGAACTCTCTCCCAATTCCCTGTTACTGATATCGAAAAATCTTCCAGTTCCCTATTACTGATATCGAATACTCTCCCGATTCCCTGTTACTCAAATTAAACTCTTTTCCAGCTCCCTGCAACTGATATCGAATAGACTCCGTTCTCTGTTAGTGATATCGAACACTCTCCCAGCTCCCTGTTACTGATATCAAACACTCTCCCAGTTCCCTGTTACTGATATCAAACACTCTCCCAGTTCGCTATCACTGATATCGAACACTCTCCCAATTCCCTGTTACTCATATCAAACACTCTTCCAACTCCCTGTGACTGATATCGAATGGACTCCGTTCTCTGTTACTGATATCGAACAATCTCCCAATTCCCTGTTACTGTTATCGAATAATCTTCCAGTTCCGTTACTGATATCGAACACTCTCACAGTATCCTATCACTGTTATTGAACTCTCCCAATTCCCTGTTACTGACATCGAACAATCTTCCAGTTCCCTATAACTGATATCGAACACTCTCCCAGTTCCCTGTTACTCTTATCAAACACCTTTCCAGCTCCCTGCAACTGATATCGAATAGACTCCGTTCTCTGTTAGTGATATCGAACACTCTCCCAATTCCCTGTTACTGTTATCGAACAATCTTCCAGTTCCCTGTTACTGATATCGAACACTCTCCCAGTTCCCTGTTACTGATATCAAACACGCTCCCAGTTCTCTGTCACTGATATAAAACACTCTCCCAGTTCCCTATCACTGATATCGAACACTCTCCCAGTTTCCTCTTTCTCATAACAAACACTCTCCCCGTTCCCTGTTACTGATTCCGAAAGGACTCGGTTCCCTTTTACTGAAATCGAACACTCTCCCAGTTCCCTGTTACTGATATCAAACACTCTCCCAGTTCCCGGATATCGAACACTCTTGGTTCCCTGTTACTCATATGAAATACTCTCCCTGTTCCTTGATACTGATATCGAACATTCGCCCTGTTTGCTGTTACTCATTTCAAACACTCTCTCAATTCCCTGTCACTGATATCGAACAGGCTCCGTTCCCTTGTAATGATGTCGAACACTCTCCCAGTTCCCTTTTACTGATATCGAGCAATCTCCCGGTTCCCTGGTACTGATATCAAGCACTCTCCCAGTTCCCTGTTACTCATATCAAACACTCTTCCAGCTCCCTGCAATTGATATCGAACAGACTCCGTTCTCTGTTGGTGATATCGAACACTCTCCCAATTCCCTGTTACTGTTATCGAACAATCTTCCAGTTCCCTGTTACTGATATCAAACACTCTCCCAGTTCCCTGTTACTCATATCAAACACTGTTCCAGCTCCCTGCAATTGGTATCGAATAGACTCCGTTCTCTGTTAGTGATATCGAACCCCCTCCCAATTCCCTGTTACTGTTATCGAACAATCTTCCAGTTGCCTGTTACAGATATCGAACACTCTACCAGTTTCCTGATACTCATATCAAACACTCTCCCAGTTCCCTATCACTGATATCGAACACTCTCCCAGTTTCCTGTTACTCATATCAAACTCTCTCCCCGTTCCCTGTTACTGATGCCGAAAAGACTCGGTTCCCTTTTACTGATATCGAACACTCCTCCAGTTCCCTGTCACTGATATCGAACACTCTCCCAGTATCCTATCACTGTTACTGAACTCTCTCCCAATTCCCTGTTACTGATATCGAAAAATCTTCCAGTTCCCTATTACTGATATCGAATACTCTCCCGATTCCCTGTTACTCAAATTAAACTCTTTTCCAGCTCCCTGCAACTGATATCGAATAGACTCCGTTCTCTGTTAGTGATATCGAACACTCTCCCAGCTCCCTGTTACTGATATCAAACACTCTCCCAGTTCCCTGTTACTGATATCAAACACTCTCCCAGTTCGCTATCACTGATATCGAACACTCTCCCAATTCCCTGTTACTCATATCAAACACTCTTCCAACTCCCTGTGACTGATATCGAATGGACTCCGTTCTCTGTTACTGATATCGAACAATCTCCCAATTCCCTGTTACTGTTATCGAATAATCTTCCAGTTCCGTTACTGATATCGAACACTCTCACAGTATCCTATCACTGTTATTGAACTCTCCCAATTCCCTGTTACTGACATCGAACAATCTTCCAGTTCCCTATAACTGATATCGAACACTCTCCCAGTTCCCTGTTACTCTTATCAAACACCTTTCCAGCTCCCTGCAACTGATATCGAATAGACTCCGTTCTCTGTTAGTGATATCGAACACTCTCCCAATTCCCTGTTACTGTTATCGAACAATCTTCCAGTTCCCTGTTACTGATATCGAACACTCTCCCAGTTCCCTGTTACTGATATCAAACACGCTCCCAGTTCTCTGTCACTGATATAAAACACTCTCCCAGTTCCCTATCACTGATATCGAACACTCTCCCAGTTTCCTCTTTCTCATAACAAACACTCTCCCCGTTCCCTGTTACTGATTCCGAAAGGACTCGGTTCCCTTTTACTGAAATCGAACACTCTCCCAGTTCCCTGTTACTGATATCAAACACTCTCCCAGTTCCCGGATATCGAACACTCTTGGTTCCCTGTTACTCATATGAAATACTCTCCCTGTTCCTTGATACTGATATCGAACATTCGCCCTGTTTGCTGTTACTCATTTCAAACACTCTCTCAATTCCCTGTCACTGATATCGAACAGGCTCCGTTCCCTTGTAATGATGTCGAACACTCTCCCAGTTCCCTTTTACTGATATCGAGCAATCTCCCGGTTCCCTGGTACTGATATCAAGCACTCTCCCAGTTCTCTGTTACTGATATAAAACACTCTCCCACTTCCATATCACTGATATCGAACACTCTCCCAGTTCTCTGTTAGTGATATAAAACACTCTCCCATTTCCCTATCACTGATATCGAACACTCTCGCAGTTCCCTGTTTCTGATATCGAACACTCTCCCAGTTCCCTGTTACTGATATCAAACACTCTCCCAGTTCCCTGTTACTCATATCAAACACTGTTCCAACTCCCTGTAACTGATATCGAATCAACTCCGTTCTCTGTTACTGATATCGAACACACTCCTAATTCCCTGTTACTGTTATCGAACAATCTTCCAGTTCCCTGTTACTGATATCGAACACTCTCCCAGTTCCCTGTTACTCATATCAAACACTCTTCCAGCTCCCTGCAATTGATATCGAACAGACTCCGTTCTCTGTTGGTGATATCGAACACTCTCCCAATTCCCTGTTACTGTTATCGAACAATCTTCCAGTTCCCTGTTACTGATATCAAACACTCTCCCAGTTCCCTGTTACTCATATCAAACACTGTTCCAGCTCCCTGCAATTGGTATCGAATAGACTCCGTTCTCTGTTAGTGATATCGAACACTCTCCCAATTCCCTGTTACTGTTATCGAACAATGTTCCAGTTCTCTGTTAATGATATCGAACACTCTCCCGGTTCCCTGTTACTGATATCAAACTCTCTGCCAATTCTCTGTTACTGATATAAACACTCTCCCAGTTCCCTATCACTGATATCGAACACTCTCCCAGTTTCCTGTTACTCATTTCAAACTCTTTCCCCGTTCCCTGTTACTGATACCGAAAAGACTCGGTTCCCTTTTACTGATATCGAACACTCCTCCAGTTCCCTGTCACTGATATCGAACACTCTCCCTGTATCCTATCACTGTTACTGAACTCTCTGCCAATTCCCTGTTACTGATATCGAAAAATCTTCCAGTTCCCTATTACTGATATCGAATACTCTCCCAATTCCCTGTTACTCAAATCAAACTCTTTTCCAGCTCCCTGCAACTGATAACGAATAGACTCCGTTCTCTGTTAGTGATATCGAACACTCTCCCAATTCCCTGTTACTGTTATCGAACAATGTTTCAGTTCTCTGTTAATGATATCGAACACTTTCCCAGTCCCCTGTTACTGATATCAAACACACTCTCAATTCTCTGTTACTGATATAAACACTCTCCCTGTCCCCTATCACTGATATCGAACACTCTCCCAGTTTCCTCTTACTCATATCAAACAATCTCCCTGTTCCCTGTTACTGCTACCGAAAGGACTCGGTTCCCTTTTACTGATATCGAGCACCCTCCCAGTTCCCTGTTACTGATATCGAACACTCTCCCAGTTCCCGGATATCGAACACTCTTGGTTCCCTGTTACTCATATCAAATTCTCTCCCTGTTCCCTGTTACTGATATTGAACATTCGTCCTGTTTGCTGTTACTCATTTCAAACACTCGCTCAATTCCCTGTTACTGATATCGAACAGGCTCCGTTCCCTTGCAATGATGTCGGACACTCTCCCAGTTCCCTGTTACTGATATCGAGCAGTCTCCCAGTTCCCTGTTACTGATATCAAGTACTCTCCCAGTTCACTGTTACTGATATAAAACACTCTCCCAGTTCCCTATCACTGATATCGAACACTCTCCCAGTTCTCTGTTAGTGATATAAAACACTCTCCCATTTCCCTATCACTGATATCGAACACTCTCCCAGTTCCCTGTTTCTGATATCGAACACTCTCCCAGTTCCCTGTTACTGATATCAAACACTCTCCCAGTTCCCTGTTACTAATATCAAACACTGTTCCAACTCCCTGTAACTGATATCGAATAGGCTCCGTTCTCTGTTACTGATATCGAACACTCTCCTAATTCCCTGTTACTGTTATCGAACAATGTTCCAGTTCTCTGTTAATTATATCGAACACTCTCCCGGTTCCCTGTTACTGATATCAAACACTCTGCCAATTCTCTTTTACTGATATAAACACCCTCCCAGTTCCCTATCACTGATAACGAACACTCTCCCAGTTTCCTGTTACTGATACCGAAAAGTCTCGGTTCCCTTTTACTGATATCGAACACTCTCCCAGTTCCCTGTTACTGATATCGAACACTCTCCCATTTACCGGATATCGAACACTGTTGGTTCCCTGTTACTCATATCAAACACTCTCCCTGTTCCCTGTTACTGATATCGAACATTCTCCCTGCTTCGTGTTACTCATTTCAAACACTCTCTCAGTTCCCTGTTACTGATATCGAACAGTCTCCGTTCCCTTGTAATGATATCGAACACTCTCCCAGTTCCCTGTTACTGATATCGAACACTCTCCCAGTTTCCTGTTACTGATATCGAACATTCTTCCATTTTTCTGTCACTTATATCGAACACAGTCCTAGTTCCCTGTTACTGATATCGAACACTCTCCCAGTTCCCTGTTACTGAATTTGTGCAGACTCACAGTTCTCTGCTATTCCTATCAAACACTTCATCAGTTCCCTGTTACTGATATCGAACAGTCTCCATTCCCTGTTAGTGATATTGTGCAATCATCCAGTTTCCTGTTACTCATATCGAGCACTCTCCCAGTTTCCTGTTACTGATATCGAACACTCCCCCAGTTTCCTGTTACTGATATCGAACAGTCTCCATTCCCTGTTACTGATATCGAACAGTCTCCATTCCCTGTTTCTGATATCAAACACTCTCCCTGTTCCCTGATATTGAACACTCTCCGTTCCCTGTTACAGTTACCAAACATTTACCAGTTCCCTGTTAATTGTATCCAACACTCTCCCAGTTCCCTGTTACTCATATCAAACACTTTTACAGCTCCCTGCAACTGATATCAAATAGACTCCGTTCTCTGTTAGTGATATCGAACCCCCTCCCAATTCCCTGTTACTGTTATCGAACAATCTTCCAGTTGCCTGTTACAGATATCGAACACTCTACCAGTTTCCTGATACTCATATCAAACACTCTCCCAGTTCCCTATCACTGATATCGAACACTCTCCCAGTTTCCTGTTACTCATATCAAACTCTCTCCCCGTTCCCTGTTACTGATGCCGAAAAGACTCGGTTCCCTTTTACTGATATCGAACACTCCTCCAGTTCCCTGTCACTGATATCGAACACTCTCCCAGTATCCTATCACTGTTACTGAACTCTCTCCCAATTCCCTGTTACTGATATCGAAAAATCTTCCAGTTCCCTATTACTGATATCGAATACTCTCCCGATTCCCTGTTACTCAAATTAAACTCTTTTCCAGCTCCCTGCAACTGATATCGAATAGACTCCGTTCTCTGTTAGTGATATCGAACACTCTCCCAGCTCCCTGTTACTGATATCAAACACTCTCCCAGTTCCCTGTTACTGATATCAAACACTCTCCCAGTTCGCTATCACTGATATCGAACACTCTCCCAATTCCCTGTTACTCATATCAAACACTCTTCCAACTCCCTGTGACTGATATCGAATGGACTCCGTTCTCTGTTACTGATATCGAACAATCTCCCAATTCCCTGTTACTGTTATCGAATAATCTTCCAGTTCCGTTACTGATATCGAACACTCTCACAGTATCCTATCACTGTTATTGAACTCTCCCAATTCCCTGTTACTGACATCGAACAATCTTCCAGTTCCCTATAACTGATATCGAACACTCTCCCAGTTCCCTGTTACTCTTATCAAACACCTTTCCAGCTCCCTGCAACTGATATCGAATAGACTCCGTTCTCTGTTAGTGATATCGAACACTCTCCCAATTCCCTGTTACTGTTATCGAACAATCTTCCAGTTCCCTGTTACTGATATCGAACACTCTCCCAGTTCCCTGTTACTGATATCAAACACGCTCCCAGTTCTCTGTCACTGATATAAAACACTCTCCCAGTTCCCTATCACTGATATCGAACACTCTCCCAGTTTCCTCTTTCTCATAACAAACACTCTCCCCGTTCCCTGTTACTGATTCCGAAAGGACTCGGTTCCCTTTTACTGAAATCGAACACTCTCCCAGTTCCCTGTTACTGATATCAAACACTCTCCCAGTTCCCGGATATCGAACACTGTTGGTTCCCTGTTACTCATATGAAATACTCTCCCTGTTCCTTGATACTGATATCGAACATTCGCCCTGTTTGCTGTTACTCATTTCAAACACTCTCTCAATTCCCTGTCACTGATATCGAACAGGCTCCGTTCCCTTGTAATGATGTCGAACACTCTCCCAGTTCCCTTTTACTGATATCGAGCAATCTCCCGGTTCCCTGGTACTGATATCAAGCACTCTCCCAGTTCTCTGTTACTGATATAAAACACTCTCCCACTTCCATATCACTGATATCGAACACTCTCCCAGTTCTCTGTTAGTGATATAAAACACTCTCCCATTTCCCTATCACTGATATCGAACACTCTCGCAGTTCCCTGTTTCTGATATCGAACACTCTCCCAGTTCCCTGTTACTGATATCAAACACTCTCCCAGTTCCCTGTTACTCATATCAAACACTGTTCCAACTCCCTGTAACTGATATCGAATACACTCCGTTCTCTGTTACTGATATCGAACACACTCCTAATTCCCTGTTACTGTTATCGAACAATCTTCCAGTTCCCTGTTACTGATATCGAACACTCTCCCAGTTCCCTGTTACTCATATCAAACACTCTTCCAGCTCCCTGCAATTGATATCGAACAGACTCCGTTCTCTGTTGGTGATATCGAACACTCTCCCAATTCCCTGTTACTGTTATCGAACAATCTTCCAGTTCCCTGTTACTGATATCAAACACTCTCCCAGTTCCCTGTTACTCATATCAAACACTGTTCCAGCTCCCTGCAATTGGTATCGAATAGACTCCGTTCTCTGTTAGTGATATCGAACCCCCTCCCAATTCCCTGTTACTGTTATCGAACAATCTTCCAGTTGCCTGTTACAGATATCGAACACTCTACCAGTTTCCTGATACTCATATCAAACACTCTCCCAGTTCCCTATCACTGATATCGAACACTCTCCCAGTTTCCTGTTACTCATATCAAACTCTCTCCCCGTTCCCTGTTACTGATGCCGAAAAGACTCGGTTCCCTTTTACTGATATCGAACACTCCTCCAGTTCCCTGTCACTGATATCGAACACTCTCCCAGTATCCTATCACTGTTACTGAACTCTCTCCCAATTCCCTGTTACTGATATCGAAAAATCTTCCAGTTCCCTATTACTGATATCGAATACTCTCCCGATTCCCTGTTACTCAAATTAAACTCTTTTCCAGCTCCCTGCAACTGATATCGAATAGACTCCGTTCTCTGTTAGTGATATCGAACACTCTCCCAGCTCCCTGTTACTGATATCAAACACTCTCCCAGTTCCCTGTTACTGATATCAAACACTCTCCCAGTTCGCTATCACTGATATCGAACACTCTCCCAATTCCCTGTTACTCATATCAAACACTCTTCCAACTCCCTGTGACTGATATCGAATGGACTCCGTTCTCTGTTACTGATATCGAACAATCTCCCAATTCCCTGTTACTGTTATCGAATAATCTTCCAGTTCCGTTACTGATATCGAACACTCTCACAGTATCCTATCACTGTTATTGAACTCTCCCAATTCCCTGTTACTGACATCGAACAATCTTCCAGTTCCCTATAACTGATATCGAACACTCTCCCAGTTCCCTGTTACTCTTATCAAACACCTTTCCAGCTCCCTGCAACTGATATCGAATAGACTCCGTTCTCTGTTAGTGATATCGAACACTCTCCCAATTCCCTGTTACTGTTATCGAACAATCTTCCAGTTCCCTGTTACTGATATCGAACACTCTCCCAGTTCCCTGTTACTGATATCAAACACGCTCCCAGTTCTCTGTCACTGATATAAAACACTCTCCCAGTTCCCTATCACTGATATCGAACACTCTCCCAGTTTCCTCTTTCTCATAACAAACACTCTCCCCGTTCCCTGTTACTGATTCCGAAAGGACTCGGTGCCCTTTTACTGAAATCGAACACTCTCCCAGTTCCCTGTTACTGATATCAAACACTCTCCCAGTTCCCGGATATCGAACACTCTTGGTTCCCTGTTACTCATATGAAATACTCTCCCTGTTCCTTGATACTGATATCGAACATTCGCCCTGTTTGCTGTTACTCATTTCAAACACTCTCTCAATTCCCTGTCACTGATATCGAACAGGCTCCGTTCCCTTGTAATGATGTCGAACACTCTCCCAGTTCCCTTTTACTGTTATCGAGCAATCTCCCGGTTCCCTGGTACTGATATCAAGCACTCTCCCAGTTCTCTGTTACTGATATAAAACACTCTCCCACTTCCATATCACTGATATCGAACACTCTCCCAGTTCTCTGTTAGTGATATAAAACACTCTCCCATTTCCCTATCACTGATATCGAACACTCTCGCAGTTCCCTGTTTCTGATATCGAACACTCTCCCAGTTCCCTGTTACTGATATCAAACACTCTCCCAGTTCCCTGTTACTCATATCAAACACTGTTCCAACTCCCTGTAACTGATATCGAATACACTCCGTTCTCTGTTACTGATATCGAACACACTCCTAATTCCCTGTTACTGTTATCGAACAATCTTCCAGTTCCCTGTTACTGATATCAAACACTCTCCCAGTTCCCTGTTACTCATATCAAACACTCTTCCAGCTCCCTGCAATTGATATCGAACAGACTCCGTTCTCTGTTGGTGATATCGAACACTCTCCCAATTCCCTGTTACTGTTATCGAACAATCTTCCAGTTCCCTGTTACTGATATCAAACACTCTCCCAGTTCCCTGTTACTCATATCAAACACTGTTCCAGCTCCCTGCAATTGGTATCGAATAGACTCCGTTCTCTGTTAGTGATATCGAACACTCTCCCAATTCCCTGTTACTGTTATCGAACAATGTTCCAGTTCTCTGTTAATGATATCGAACACTCTCCCGGTTCCCTGTTACTGATATCAAACTCTCTGCCAATTCTCTGTTACTGATATAAACACTCTCCCAGTTCCCTATCACTGATATCGAACACTCTCCCAGTTTCCTGTTACTCATATCAAACTCTTTCCCCGTTCCCTGTTACTGATACCGAAAAGACTCGGTTCCCTTTTACCGATATCGAACACTCCTCCAGTTCCCTGTCACTGATATCGAACACTCTCCCTGTATCCTATCACTGTTACTGAACTCTCTGCCAATTCCCTGTTACTGATATCGAAAAATCTTCCAGTTCCCTATTACTGATATCGAACACTCTCCCAATTCCCTGTTACTGTTATCGAACAATGTTTCAGTTCTCTGTTAATGATATCGAACACTTTCCCAGTCCCCTGTTACTGATATCAAACACACTCTCAATTCTCTGTTACTGATATAAACATTCTCCCTGTCCCCTATCACTGATATCGAACACTCTCCCAGTTTCCTCTTACTCATATCAAACAATCTCCCTGTTCCCTGTTACTGCTACCGAAAGGACTCGGTTCCCTTTTACTGATATCGAGCACCCTCCCAGTTCCCTGTTACTGATATCGAACACTCTCCCAGTTCCCGGATATCGAACACTCTTGGTTCCCTGTTACTCATATCAAATTCTCTCCCTGTTCCCTGTTACTGATATTGAACATTCGTCCTGTTTGCTGTTACTCATTTCAAACACTCGCTCAATTCCCTGTTACTGATATCGAACAGGCTCCGTTCCCTTGCAATGATGTCGGACACTCTCCCAGTTCCCTGTTACTGATATCGAGCAGTCTCCCAGTTCCCTGTTACTGATATCAAGTACTCTCCTTGTTCACTGTTACTGATATAAAACACTCTCCCATTTCCCTATCACTGATATCGAACACTCTCCCAGTTCTCTGTTAGTGATATAAAACACTCTCCCATTTCCCTATCACTGATATGGAACACTCTCCCAGTTCCCTGTTTCTGATATCGAACACTCTCCCAGTTCCCTGTTACTGATATCAAACACTCTCCCAGTTCCCTGTTACTAATATCAAACACTGTTCCAACTCCCTGTAACTGATATCGAATAGGCTCCGTTCTCTGTTACTGATATCGAACACTCTCCTAATTCCCTGTTACTGTTATCGAACAATGTTCCAGTTCTCTGTTAATTATATCGAACACTCTCCCGGTTCCCTGTTACTGATATCAAACACTCTGCCAATTCTCTTTTACTGATATAAACACCCTCCCAGTTCCCTATCACTGATAACGAACACTCTCCCAGTTTCCTGTTACTGATACCGAAAAGTCTCGGTTCCCTTTTACTGATATCGAACACTCTCCCAGTTCCCTGTTACAGATATCGAACACTCTCCCATTTCCCGGATATCGAACACTGTTGGTTCCCTGTTACTCATATCAAACACTCTCCCTGTTCCCTGTTACTGATATCGAACATTCTCCCTGCTTCGTGTTACTCATTTCAAACACTCTCTCAGTTCCCTGTTACTGATATCGAACAGTCTCCGTTCCCTTGTAATGATATCGAACACTCTCCCAGTTCCCTGTTACTGATATCGAACACTCTCCCAGTTTCCTGTTACTGATATCGAACATTCTTCCATTTTTCTGTCACTTATATCGAACACAGTCCTACTTCCCTGTTACTGATATCGAACACTCTCCCAGTTCCCTGTTACTGAATTCGTGCAGACTCACAGTTCTCTGCTATTCCTATCAAACACTTCATCAGTTCCCTGTTACTGATATCGAACAGTCTCCATTCCCTGTTAGTGATATTGTGCAATCATCCAGTTTCCTGTTACTCATATCGAGCACTCTCCCAGTTTCCTGTTACTGATATCGAACACTCCCCCAGTTTCCTGTTACTGATATCGAACAGTCTCCATTCCCTGTTACTGATATCGAACAGTCTCCATTCCCTGTTTCTGATATCAAACACTCTCCCTGTTCCCTGATATTGAACACTCTCCGTTCCCTGTTACAGTTACCAAACATTTACCAGTTCCCTGTTAATTGTATCCAACACTCTCCCAGTTCCCTGTTACTCATATCAAACACTTTTACAGCTCCCTGCAACTGATATCAAATAGACTCCGTTCTCTGTTAGTGATATCGAACCCCCTCCCAATTCCCTGTTACTGTTATCGAACAATCTTCCAGTTGCCTGTTACAGATATCGAACACTCTACCAGTTTCCTGATACTCATATCAAACACTCTCCCAGTTCCCTATCACTGATATCGAACACTCTCCCAGTTTCCTGTTACTCATATCAAACTCTCTCCCAGTTCCCTGTTACTCATATCAAACACTGTTCCAACTCCCTGTAACTGATATCGAATACACTCCGTTCTCTGTTACTGATATCGAACACACTCCTAATTCCCTGTTACTCTTATCGAACAATCTTCCAGTTCCCTGTTACTGATATCGAACACTCTCCCAGTTCCCTGTTACTCATATCAAACACTCTTCCAGCTCCCTGCAATTGATATCGAACAGACTCCGTTCTCTGTTGGTGATATCGAACACTCTCCCAATTCCCTGTTACTGTTATCGAACAATCTTCCAGTTCCCTGTTACTGATATCAAACACTCTCCCAGTTCCCTGTTACTCATATCAAACACTGTTCCAGCTCCCTGCAATTGGTATCGAATAGACTCCGTTCTCTGTTAGTGATATCGAACCCCCTCCCAATTCCCTGTTACTGTTATCGAACAATCTTCCAGTTGCCTGTTACAGATATCGAACACTCTACCAGTTTCCTGATACTCATATCAAACACTCTCCCAGTTCCCTATCACTGATATCGAACACTCTCCCAGTTTCCTGTTACTCATATCAAACTCTCTCCCCGTTCCCTGTTACTGATGCCGAAAAGACTCGGTTCCCTTTTACTGATATCGAACACTCCTCCAGTTCCCTGTCACTGATATCGAACACTCTCCCAGTATCCTATCACTGTTACTGAACTCTCTCCCAATTCCCTGTTACTGATATCGAAAAATCTTCCAGTTCCCTATTACTGATATCGAATACTCTCCCGATTCCCTGTTACTCAAATTAAACTCTTTTCCAGCTCCCTGCAACTGATATCGAATAGACTCCGTTCTCTGTTAGTGATATCGAACACTCTCCCAGCTCCCTGTTACTGATATCAAACACTCTCCCAGTTCCCTGTTACTGATATCAAACACTCTCCCAGTTCGCTATCACTGATATCGAACACTCTCCCAATTCCCTGTTACTCATATCAAACACTCTTCCAACTCCCTGTGACTGATATCGAATGGACTCCGTTCTCTGTTACTGATATCGAACAATCTCCCAATTCCCTGTTACTGTTATCGAATAATCTTCCAGTTCCGTTACTGATATCGAACACTCTCACAGTATCCTATCACTGTTATTGAACTCTCCCAATTCCCTGTTACTGACATCGAACAATCTTCCAGTTCCCTATAACTGATATCGAACACTCTCCCAGATCCCTGTTACTCTTATCAAACACCTTTCCAGCTCCCTGCAACTGATATCGAATAGACTCCGTTCTCTGTTAGTGATATCGAACACTCTCCCAATTCCCTGTTACTGTTATCGAACAATCTTCCAGTTCCCTGTTACTGATATCGAACACTCTCCCAGTTCCCTGTTACTGATATCAAACACGCTCCCAGTTCTCTGTCACTGATATAAAACACTCTCCCAGTTCCCTATCACTGATATCGAACACTCTCCCAGTTTCCTCTTTCTCATAACAAACACTCTCCCCGTTCCCTGTTACTGATTCCGAAAGGACTCGGTGCCCTTTTACTGAAATCGAACACTCTCCCAGTTCCCTGTTACTGATATCAAACACTCTCCCAGTTCCCGGATATCGAACACTCTTGGTTCCCTGTTACTCATATGAAATACTCTCCCTGTTCCTTGATACTGATATCGAACATTCGCCCTGTTTGCTGTTACTCATTTCAAACACTCTCTCAATTCCCTGTCACTGATATCGAACAGGCTCCGTTCCCTTGTAATGATGTCGAACACTCTCCCAGTTCCCTTTTACTGTTATCGAGCAATCTCCCGGTTCCCTGGTACTGATATCAAGCACTCTCCCAGTTCTCTGTTACTGATATAAAACACTCTCCCACTTCCATATCACTGATATCGAACACTCTCCCAGTTCTCTGTTAGTGATATAAAACACTCTCCCATTTCCCTATCACTGATATCGAACACTCTCGCAGTTCCCTGTTTCTGATATCGAACACTCTCCCAGTTCCCTGTTACTGATATCAAACACTCTCCCAGTTCCCTGTTACTCATATCAAACACTGTTCCAACTCCCTGTAACTGATATCGAATACACTCCGTTCTCTGTTACTGATATCGAACACACTCCTAATTCCCTGTTACTGTTATCGAACAATCTTCCAGTTCCCTGTTACTGATATCAAACACTCTCCCAGTTCCCTGTTACTCATATCAAACACTCTTCCAGCTCCCTGCAATTGATATCGAACAGACTCCGTTCTCTGTTGGTGATATCGAACACTCTCCCAATTCCCTGTTACTGTTATCGAACAATCTTCCAGTTCCCTGTTACTGATATCAAACACTCTCCCAGTTCCCTGTTACTCATATCAAACACTGTTCCAGCTCCCTGCAATTGGTATCGAATAGACTCCGTTCTCTGTTAGTGATATCGAACACTCTCCCAATTCCCTGTTACTGTTATCGAACAATGTTCCAGTTCTCTGTTAATGATATCGAACACTCTCCCGGTTCCCTGTTACTGATATGAAACTCTCTGCCAATTCTCTGTTACTGATATAAACACTCTCCCAGTTCCCTATCACTGATATCGAACACTCTCCCAGTTTCCTCTTACTCATATCAAACAATCTCCCTGTTCCCTGTTACTGCTACCGAAAGGACTCGGTTCCCTTTTACTGATATCGAGCACCCTCCCAGTTCCCTGTTACTGATATCGAACACTCTCCCAGTTCCCGGATATCGAACACTCTTGGTTCCCTGTTACTCATATCAAATTCTCTCCCTGTTCCCTGTTACTGATATTGAACATTCGTCCTGTTTGCTGTTACTCATTTCAAACACTCGCTCAATTCCCTGTTACTGATATCGAACAGGCTCCGTTCCCTTGCAATGATGTCGGACACTCTCCCAGTTCCCTGTTACTGATATCGAGCAGTCTCCCAGTTCCCTGTTACTGATATCAAGTACTCTCCTTGTTCACTGTTACTGATATAAAACACTCTCCCATTTCCCTATCACTGATATCGAACACTCTCCCAGTTCTCTGTTAGTGATATAAAACACTCTCCCATTTCCCTATCACTGATATCGAACACTCTCCCAGTTCCCTGTTTCTGATATCGAACACTCTCCCAGTTCCCTGTTACTGATATCAAACACTCTCCCAGTTCCCTGTTACTAATATCAAACACTGTTCCAACTCCCTGTAACTGATATCGAATAGGCTCCGTTCTCTGTTACTGATATCGAACACTCTCCTAATTCCCTGTTACTGTTATCGAACAATGTTCCAGTTCTCTGTTAATTATATCGAACACTCTCCCGGTTCCCTGTTACTGATATCAAACACTCTGCCAATTCTCTTTTACTGATATAAACACCCTCCCAGTTCCCCATCACTGATAACGAACACTCTCCCAGTTTCCTGTTACTGATACCGAAAAGTCTCGGTTCCCTTTTACTGATATCGAACACTCTCCCAGTTCCCTGTTACAGATATCGAACACTCTCCCATTTCCCGGATATCGAACACTGTTGGTTCCCTGTTACTCATATCAAACACTCTCCCTGTTCCCTGTTACTGATATCGAACATTCTCCCTGCTTCGTGTTACTCATTTCAAACACTCTCTCAGTTCCCTGTTACTGATATCGAACAGTCTCCGTTCCCTTGTAATGATATCGAACACTCTCCCAGTTCCCTGTTACTGATATCGAACACTCTCCCAGTTTCCTGTTACTGATATCGAACATTCTTCCATTTTTCTGTCACTTATATCGAACACAGTCCTACTTCCCTGTTACTGATATCGAACACTCTCCCAGTTCCCTGTTACTGAATTCGTGCAGACTCACAGTTCTCTGCTATTCCTATCAAACACTTCATCAGATCCCTGTTACTATATCGAACAGTCTCCATTCCCTGTTAGTGATATTGTGCAATCATCCAGTTTCCTGTTACTCATATCGAGCACTCTCCCAGTTTCCTGTTACTGATATCGAACACTCCCCCAGTTTCCTGTTACTGATATCGAACAGTCTCCATTCCCTGTTACTGATATCGAACAGTCTCCATTCCCTGTTTCTGATATCAAACACTCTCCCTGTTCCCTGATATTGAACACTCTCCGTTCCCTGTTACAGTTACCAAACATTTACCAGTTCCCTGTTAATTGTATCCAACACTCTCCCAGTTCCCTGTTACTCATATCAAACACTTTTACAGCTCCCTGCAACTGATATCAAATAGACTCCGTTCTCTGTTAGTGATATCGAACCCCCTCCCAATTCCCTGTTACTGTTATCGAACAATCTTCCAGTTGCCTGTTACAGATATCGAACACTCTACCAGTTTCCTGATACTCATATCAAACACTCTCCCAGTTCCCTATCACTGATATCGAACACTCTCCCAGTTTCCTGTTACTCATATCAAACTCTCTCCCCGTTCCCTGTTACTGATGCCGAAAAGACTCGGTTCCCTTTTACTGATATCGAACACTCCTCCAGTTCCCTGTCACTGATATCGAACACTCTAACAGTATCCTATCACTGTTACTGAACTCTCTCCCAATTCCCTGTTACTGATATCGAAAAATCTTCCAGTTCCCTATTACTGATATCGAATACTCTCCCGATTCCCTGTTACTCAAATTAAACTCTTTTCCAGCTCCCTGCAACTGATATCGAATAGACTCCGTTCTCTGTTAGTGATATCGAACACTCTCCCAGCTCCCTGTTACTGATATCAAACACTCTCCCAGTTCCCTGTTACTGATATCAAACACTCTCCCAGTTCGCTATCACTGATATCGAACACTCTCCCAATTCCCTGTTACTCATATCAAACACTCTTCCAACTCCCTGTGACTGATATCGAATGGACTCCGTTCTCTGTTACTGATATCGAATAATCTTCCAGTTCCGTTACTGATATCGAACACTCTCACAGTATCCTATCACTGTTATTGAACTCTCCCAATTCCCTGTTACTGACATCGAACAATCTTCCAGTTCCCTATAACTGATATCGAACACTCTCCCAGTTCCCTGTTACTCTTATCAAACACCTTTCCAGCTCCCTGCAACTGATATCGAATAGACTCCGTTCTCTGTTAGTGATATCGAACACTCTCCCAATTCCCTGTTACTGTTATCGAACAATCTTCCAGTTCCCTGTTACTGATATCGAACACTCTCCCAGTTCCCTGTTACTGATATCAAACACGCTCCCAGTTCTCTGTCACTGATATAAAACACTCTCCCAGTTCCCTATCACTGATATCGAACACTCTCCCAGTTTCCTCTTTCTCATAACAAACACTCTCCCCGTTCCCTGTTACTGTTTCCGAAAGGACTCGGTTCCCTTTTACTGAAATCGAACACTCTCCCAGTTCCCTGTTACTGATATCAAACACTCTCCCAGTTCCCGGATATCGAACACTCTTGGTTCCCTGTTACTCATATGAAATACTCTCCCTGTTCCTTGATACTGATATCGAACATTCGCCCTGTTTGCTGTTACTCATTTCAAACACTCTCTCAATTCCCTGTCACTGATATCGAACAGGCTCCGTTCCCTTGTAATGATGTCGAACACTCTCCCAGTTCCCTTTTACTGATATCGAGCAATCTCCCGGTTCCCTGGTACTGATATCAAGCACTCTCCCAGTTCTCTGTTACTGATATAAAACACTCTCCCACTTCCATATCACTGATATCGAACACTCTCCCAGTTCTCTGTTAGTGATATAAAACACTCTCCCATTTCCTTATCACTGATATCGAACACTCTCGCAGTTCCCTGTTTCTGATATCGAACACTCTCCCAGTTCCCTGTTACTGATATCAAACACTCTCCCAGTTCCCTGTTACTCATATCAAACACTGTTCCAACTCCCTGTAACTGATATCGAATACACTCCGTTCTCTGTTACTGATATCGAACACACTCCTAATTCCCTGTTACTGTTATCGAACAATCTTCCAGTTCCCTGTTACTGATATCGAACACTCTCCCAGTTCCCTGTTACTCATATCAAACACTCTTCCAGCTCCCTGCAATTGATATCGAACAGACTCCGTTCTCTGTTGGTGATATCGAACACTCTCCCAATTCCCTGTTACTGTTATCGAACAATCTTCCAGTTCCCTGTTACTGATATCAAACACTCTCCCAGTTCCCTGTTACTCATATCAAACACTGTTCCAGCTCCCTGCAATTGGTATCGAATAGACTCCGTTCTCTGTTAGTGATATCGAACCCCCTCCCAATTCCCTGTTACTGTTATCGAACAATCTTCCAGTTGCCTGTTACAGATATCGAACACTCTACCAGTTTCCTGATACTCATATCAAACACTCTCCCAGTTCCCTATCACTGATATCGAACACTCTCCCAGTTTCCTGTTACTCATATCAAACTCTCTCCCCGTTCCCTGTTACTGATGCCGAAAAGACTCGGTTCCCTTTTACTGATATCGAACACTCCTCCAGTTCCCTGTCACTGATATCGAACACTCTCCCAGTATCCTATCACTGTTACTGAACTCTCTCCCAATTCCCTGTTACTGATATCGAAAAATCTTCCAGTTCCCTATTACTGATATCGAATACTCTCCCGATTCCCTGTTACTCAAATTAAACTCTTTTCCAGCTCCCTGCAACTGATATCGAATAGACTCCGTTCTCTGTTAGTGATATCGAACACTCTCCCAGCTCCCTGTTACTGATATCAAACACTCTCCCAGTTCCCTGTTACTGATATCAAACACTCTCCCAGTTCGCTATCACTGATATCGAACACTCTCCCAATTCCCTGTTACTCATATCAAACACTCTTCCAACTCCCTGTGACTGATATCGAATGGACTCCGTTCTCTGTTACTGATATCGAACAATCTCCCAATTCCCTGTTACTGTTATCGAATAATCTTCCAGTTCCGTTACTGATATCGAACACTCTCACAGTATCCTATCACTGTTATTGAACTCTCCCAATTCCCTGTTACTGACATCGAACAATCTTCCAGTTCCCTATAACTGATATCGAACACTCTCCCAGTTCCCTGTTACTCTTATCAAACACCTTTCCAGCTCCCTGCAACTGATATCGAATAGACTCCGTTCTCTGTTAGTGATATCGAACACTCTCCCAATTCCCTGTTACTGTTATCGAACAATCTTCCAGTTCCCTGTTACTGATATCGAACACTCTCCCAGTTCCCTGTTACTGATATCAAACACGCTCCCAGTTCTCTGTCACTGATATAAAACACTCTCCCAGTTCCCTATCACTGATATCGAACACTCTCCCAGTTTCCTCTTTCTCATAACAAACACTCTCCCCGTTCCCTGTTACTGATTCCGAAAGGACTCGGTTCCCTTTTACTGAAATCGAACACTCTCCCAGTTCCCTGTTACTGATATCAAACACTCTCCCAGTTCCCGGATATCGAACACTCTTGGTTCCCTGTTACTCATATGAAATACTCTCCCTGTTCCTTGATACTGATATCGAACATTCGCCCTGTTTGCTGTTACTCATTTCAAACACTCTCTCAATTCCCTGTCACTGATATCGAACAGGCTCCGTTCCCTTGTAATGATGTCGAACACTCTCCCAGTTCCCTTTTACTGATATCGAGCAATCTCCCGGTTCCCTGGTACTGATATCAAGCACTCTCCCAGTTCTCTGTTACTGATATAAAACACTCTCCCACTTCCATATCACTGATATCGAACACTCTCCCAGTTCTCTGTTAGTGATATAAAACACTCTCCCATTTCCCTATCACTGATATCGAACACTCTCGCAGTTCCCTGTTTCTGATATCGAACACTCTCCCAGTTCCCTGTTACTGATATCAAACACTCTCCCAGTTCCCTGTTACTCATATCAAACACTGTTCCAACTCCCTGTAACTGATATCGAATACACTCCGTTCTCTGTTACTGATATCGAACACACTCCTAATTCCCTGTTACTGTTATCGAACAATCTTCCAGTTCCCTGTTACTGATATCGAACACTCTCCCAGTTCCCTGTTACTCATATCAAACACTCTTCCAGCTCCCTGCAATTGATATCGAACAGACTCCGTTCTCTGTTGGTGATATCGAACACTCTCCCAATTCCCTGTTACTGTTATCGAACAATCTTCCAGTTCCCTGTTACTGATATCAAACACTCTCCCAGTTCCCTGTTACTCATATCAAACACTGTTCCAGCTCCCTGCAATTGGTATCGAATAGACTCCGTTCTCTGTTAGTGATATCGAACACTCTCCCAATTCCCTGTTACTGTTATCGAACAATGTTCCAGTTCTCTGTTAATGATATCGAACACTCTCCCGGTTCCCTGTTACTGATATCAAACTCTCTGCCAATTCTCTGTTACTGATATAAACACTCTCCCAGTTCCCTATCACTGATATCGAACACTCTCCCAGTTTCCTGTTACTTATTTCAAACTCTTTCCCCGTTCCCTGTTACTGATACCGAAAAGACTCGGTTCCCTTTTACTGATATCGAACACTCCTCCAGTTCCCTGTCACTGATATCGAACACTCTCCCTGTATCCTATCACTGTTACTGAACTCTCTGCCAATTCCCTGTTACTGATATCGAAAAATCTTCCAGTTCCCTATTACTGATATCGAATACTCTCCCAATTCCCTGTTACTCAAATCAAACTCTTTTCCAGCTCCCTGCAACTGATAACGAATAGACTCCGTTCTCTGTTAGTGATATCGAACACTCTCCCAATTCCCTGTTACTGTTATCGAACAATGTTTCAGTTCTCTGTTAATGATATCGAACACTTTCCCAGTCCCCTGTTACTGATATCAAACACACTCTCAATTCTCTGTTACTGATATAAACACTCTCCCTGTCCCCTATCACTGATATCGAACACTCTCCCAGTTTCCTCTTACTCATATCAAACAATCTCCCTGTTCCCTGTTACTGCTACCGAAAGGACTCGGTTCCCTTTTACTGATATCGAGCACCCTCCCAGTTCCCTGTTACTGATATCGAACACTCTCCCAGTTCCCGGATATCGAACACTCTTGGTTCCCTGTTACTCATATCAAATTCTCTCCCTGTTCCCTGTTACTGATATTGAACATTCGTCCTGTTTGCTGTTACTCATTTCAAACACTCGCTCAATTCCCTGTTACTGATATCGAACAGGCTCCGTTCCCTTGCAATGATGTCGGACACTCTCCCAGTTCCCTGTTACTGATATCGAGCAGTCTCCCAGTTCCCTGTTACTGATATCAAGTACTCTCCCAGTTCACTGTTACTGATATAAAACACTCTCCCAGTTCCCTATCACTGATATCGAACACTCTCCCAGTTCTCTGTTAGTGATATAAAACACTCTCCCATTTCCCTATCACTGATATCGAACACTCTCCCAGTTCCCTGTTTCTGATATCGAACACTCTCCCAGTTCCCTGTTACTGATATCAAACACTCTCCCAGTTCCCTGTTACTAATATCAAACACTGTTCCAACTCCCTGTAACTGATATCGAATAGGCTCCGTTCTCTGTTACTGATATCGAACACTCTCCTAATTCCCTGTTACTGTTATCGAACAATGTTCCAGTTCTCTGTTAATTATATCGAACACTCTCCCGGTTCCCTGTTACTGATATCAAACACTCTGCCAATTCTCTTTTACTGATATAAACACCCTCCCAGTTCCCTATCACTGATAACAAACACTCTCCCAGTTTCCTGTTACTGATACCGAAAAGTCTCGGTTCCCTTTTACTGATATCGAACACTCTCCCAGTTCCCTGTTACTGATATCGAACACTCTCCCATTTCCCGGATATCGAACACTGTTGGTTCCCTGTTACTCATATCAAACACTCTCCCTGTTCCCTGTTACTGATATCGAACATTCTCCCTGCTTCGTGTTACTCATTTCAAACACTCTCTCAGTTCCCTGTTACTGATATCGAACAGTCTCCGTTCCCTTGTAATGATATCGAACACTCTCCCAGTTCCCTGTTACTGTTATCGAACAATGTTTCAGTTCTCTGTTAATGATATCGAACACTTTCCCAGTCCCCTGTTACTGATATCAAACACACTCTCAATTCTCTGTTACTGATATAAACACTCTCCCTGTCCCCTATCACTGATATCGAACACTCTCCCAGTTTCCTCTTACTCATATCAAACAATCTCCCTGTTCCCTGTTACTGCTACCGAAAGGACTCGGTTCCCTTTTACTGATATCGAGCACCCTCCCAGTTCCCTGTTACTGATATCGAACACTCTCCCAGTTCCCGGATATCGAACACTCTTGGTTCCCTGTTACTCATATCAAATTCTCTCCCTGTTCCCTGTTACTGATATTGA
Source organism: Mobula birostris (assembly GCF_030028105.1). Lineage (NCBI taxonomy): Eukaryota > Metazoa > Chordata > Chondrichthyes > Myliobatiformes > Myliobatidae > Mobula > Mobula birostris. The sequence continues at coordinate 121,161 of NW_027277570.1, forward strand.
ACATTCGTCCTGTTTGCTGTTACTCATTTCAAACACTCGCTCAATTCCCTGTTACTGATATCGAACAGGCTCCGTTCCCTTGCAATGATGTCGGACACTCTCCCAGTTCCCTGTTACTGATATCGAGCAGTCTCCCAGTTCCCTGTTACTGATATCAAGTACTCTCCCAGTTCACTGTTACTGATATAAAACACTCTCCCAGTTCCCTATCACTGATATCGAACACTCTCCCAGTTCTCTGTTAGTGATATAAAACACTCTCCCATTTCCCTATCACTGATATCGAACACTCTCCCAGTTCCCTGTTTCTGATATCGAACACTCTCCCAGTTCCCTGTTACTGATATCAAACACTCTCCCAGTTCCCTGTTACTAATATCAAACACTGTTCCAACTCCCTGTAACTGATATCGAATAGGCTCCGTTCTCTGTTACTGATATCGAACACTCTCCTAATTCCCTGTTACTGTTATCGAACAATGTTCCAGTTCTCTGTTAATTATATCGAACACTCTCCCGGTTCCCTGTTACTGATATCAAACACTCTGCCAATTCTCTTTTACTGATATAAACACCCTCCCAGTTCCCTATCACTGATAACAAACACTCTCCCAGTTTCCTGTTACTGATACCGAAAAGTCTCGGTTCCCTTTTACTGATATCGAACACTCTCCCAGTTCCCTGTTACTGATATCGAACACTCTCCCATTTCCCGGATATCGAACACTGTTGGTTCCCTGTTACTCATATCAAACACTCTCCCTGTTCCCTGTTACTGATATCGAACATTCTCCCTGCTTCGTGTTACTCATTTCAAACACTCTCTCAGTTCCCTGTTACTGATATCGAACAGTCTCCGTTCCCTTGTAATGATATCGAACACTCTCCCAGTTCCCTGTTACTGATATCGAACACTCTCCCAGTTTCCTGTTACTGATATCGAACATTCTTCCATTTTTCTGTCACTTATATCGAACACAGTCCTACTTCCCTGTTACTGATATCGAACACTCTCCCAGTTCCCTGTTACTGAATTCGTGCAGACTCACAGTTCTCTGCTATTCCTATCAAACACTTCATCAGTTCCCTGTTACTGATATCGAACAGTCTCCATTCCCTGTTAGTGATATTGTGCAATCATCCAGTTTCCTGTTACTCATATCGAGCACTCTCCCAGTTTCCTGTTACTGATATCGAACACTCCCCCAGTTTCCTGTTACTGATATCAAACAGTCTCCATTCCCTGTTACTGATATCGAACAGTCTCCATTCCCTGTTTCTGATATCAAACACTCTCCCTGTTCCCTGATATTGAACACTCTCCGTTCCCTGTTACAGTTACCAAACATTTACCAGTTCCCTGTTAATTGTATCCAACACTCTCCCAGTTCCCTGTTACTCATATCAAACACTTTTACAGCTCCCTGCAACTGATATCAAATAGACTCCGTTCTCTGTTAGTGATATCGAACCCCCTCCCAATTCCCTGTTACTGTTATCGAACAATCTTCCAGTTGCCTGTTACAGATATCGAACACTCTACCAGTTTCCTGATACTCATATCAAACACTCTCCCAGTTCCCTATCACTGATATCGAACACTCTCCCAGTTTCCTGTTACTCATATCAAACTCTCTCCCCGTTCCCTGTTACTGATGCCGAAAAGACTCGGTTCCCTTTTACTGATATCGAACACTCCTCCAGTTCCCTGTCACTGATATCGAACACTCTCCCAGTATCCTATCACTGTTACTGAACTCTCTCCCAATTCCCTGTTACTGATATCGAAAAATCTTCCAGTTCCCTATTACTGATATCGAATACTCTCCCGATTCCCTGTTACTCAAATTAAACTCTTTTCCAGCTCCCTGCAACTGATATCGAATAGACTCCGTTCTCTGTTAGTGATATCGAACACTCTCCCAGCTCCCTGTTACTGATATCAAACACTCTCCCAGTTCCCTGTTACTGATATCAAACACTCTCCCAGTTCGCTATCACTGATATCGAACACTCTCCCAATTCCCTGTTACTCATATCAAACACTCTTCCAACTCCCTGTGACTGATATCGAATGGACTCCGTTCTCTGTTACTGATATCGAACAATCTCCCAATTCCCTGTTACTGTTATCGAATAATCTTCCAGTTCCGTTACTGATATCGAACACTCTCACAGTATCCTATCACTGTTATTGAACTCTCCCAATTCCCTGTTACTGACATCGAACAATCTTCCAGTTCCCTATAACTGATATCGAACACTCTCCCAGTTCCCTGTTACTCTTATCAAACACCTTTCCAGCTCCCTGCAACTGATATCGAATAGACTCCGTTCTCTGTTAGTGATATCGAACACTCTCCCAATTCCCTGTTACTGTTATCGAACAATCTTCCAGTTCCCTGTTACTGATATCGAACACTCTCCCAGTTCCCTGTTACTGATATCAAACACGCTCCCAGTTCTCTGTCACTGATATAAAACACTCTCCCAGTTCCCTATCACTGATATCGAACACTCTCCCAGTTTCCTCTTTCTCATAACAAACACTCTCCCCGTTCCCTGTTACTGATTCCGAAAGGACTCGGTTCCCTTTTACTGAAATCGAACACTCTCCCAGTTCCCTGTTACTGATATCAAACACTCTCCCAGTTCCCGGATATCGAACACTCTTGGTTCCCTGTTACTCATATGAAATACTCTCCCTGTTCCTTGATACTGATATCGAACATTCGCCCTGTTTGCTGTTACTCATTTCAAACACTCTCTCAATTCCCTGTCACTGATATCGAACAGGCTCCGTTCCCTTGTAATGATGTCGAACACTCTCCCAGTTCCCTTTTACTGATATCGAGCAATCTCCCGGTTCCCTGGTACTGATATCAAGCACTCTCCCAGTTCTCTGTTACTGATATAAAACACTCTCCCACTTCCATATCACTGATATCGAACACTCTCCCAGTTCTCTGTTAGTGATATAAAACACTCTCCCATTTCCCTATCACTGATATCGAACACTCTCGCAGTTCCCTGTTTCTGATATCGAACACTCTCCCAGTTCCCTGTTACTGATATCAAACACTCTCCCAGTTCCCTGTTACTCATATCAAACACTGTTCCAACTCCCTGTAACTGATATCGAATACACTCCGTTCTCTGTTACTGATATCGAACACACTCCTAATTCCCTGTTACTGTTATCGAACAATCTTCCAGTTCCCTGTTACTGATATCGAACACTCTCCCAGTTCCCTGTTACTCATATCAAACACTCTTCCAGCTCCCTGCAATTGATATCGAACAGACTCCGTTCTCTGTTGGTGATATCGAACACTCTCCCAATTCCCTGTTACTGTTATCGAACAATCTTCCAGTTCCCTGTGACTGATATCAAACACTCTCCCAGTTCCCTGTTACTCATATCAAACACTGTTCCAGCTCCCTGCAATTGGTATCGAATAGACTCCGTTCTCTGTTAGTGATATCGAACACTCTCCCAATTCCCTGTTACTGTTATCGAACAATGTTCCAGTTCTCTGTTAATGATATCGAACACTCTCCCGGTTCCCTGTTACTGATATCAAACTCTCTGCCAATTCTCTGTTACTGATATAAACACTCTCCCAGTTCCCTATCACTGATATCGAACACTCTCCCAGTTTCCTGTTACTCATTTCAAACTCTTTCCCCGTTCCCTGTTACTGATACCGAAAAGACTCGGTTCCCTTTTACTGATATCGAACACTCCTCCAGTTCCCTGTCACTGATATCGAACACTCTCCCTGTATCCTATCACTGTTACTGAACTCTCTGCCAATTCCCTGTTACTGATATCGAAAAATCTTCCAGTTCCCTATTACTGATATCGAATACTCTCCCAATTCCCTGTTACTCAAATCAAACTCTTTTCCAGCTCCCTGCAACTGATAACGAATAGACTCCGTTCTCTGTTAGTGATATCGAACACTCTCCCAATTCCCTGTTACTGTTATCGAACAATGTTTCAGTTCTCTGTTAATGATATCGAACACTTTCCCAGTCCCCTGTTACTGATATCAAACACACTCTCAATTCTCTGTTACTGATATAAACACTCTCCCTGTCCCCTATCACTGATATCGAACACTCTCCCAGTTTCCTCTTACTCATATCAAACAATCTCCCTGTTCCCTGTTACTGCTACCGAAAGGACTCGGTTCCCTTTTACTGATATCGAGCACCCTCCCAGTTCCCTGTTACTGATATCGAACACTCTCCCAGTTCCCGGATATCGAACACTCTTGGTTCCCTGTTACTCATATCAAATTCTCTCCCTGTTCCCTGTTACTGATATTGAACATTCGTCCTGTTTGCTGTTACTCATTTCAAACACTCGCTCAATTCCCTGTTACTGATATCGAACAGGCTCCGTTCCCTTGCAATGATGTCGGACACTCTCCCAGTTCCCTGTTACTGATATCGAGCAGTCTCCCAGTTCCCTGTTACTGATATCAAGTACTCTCCCAGTTCACTGTTACTGATATAAAACACTCTCCCAGTTCCCTATCACTGATATCGAACACTCTCCCAGTTCTCTGTTAGTGATATAAAACACTCTCCCATTTCCCTATCACTGATATCGAACACTCTCCCAGTTCCCTGTTTCTGATATCGAACACTCTCCCAGTTCCCTGTTACTGATATCAAACACTCTCCCAGTTCCCTGTTACTAATATCAAACACTGTTCCAACTCCCTGTAACTGATATCGAATAGGCTCCGTTCTCTGTTACTGATATCGAACACTCTCCTAATTCCCTGTTACTGTTATCGAACAATGTTCCAGTTCTCTGTTAATTATATCGAACACTCTCCCGGTTCCCTGTTACTGATATCAAACACTCTGCCAATTCTCTTTTACTGATATAAACACCCTCCCAGTTCCCTATCACTGATAACAAACACTCTCCCAGTTTCCTGTTACTGATACCGAAAAGTCTCGGTTCCCTTTTACTGATATCGAACACTCTCCCAGTTCCCTGTTACTGATATCGAACACTCTCCCATTTCCCGGATATCGAACACTGTTGGTTCCCTGTTACTCATATCAAACACTCTCCCTGTTCCCTGTTACTGATATCGAACATTCTCCCTGCTTCGTGTTACTCATTTCAAACACTCTCTCAGTTCCCTGTTACTGATATCGAACAGTCTCCGTTCCCTTGTAATGATATCGAACACTCTCCCAGTTCCCTGTTACTGATATCGAACACTCTCCCAGTTTCCTGTTACTGATATCGAACATTCTTCCATTTTTCTGTCACTTATATCGAACACAGTCCTACTTCCCTGTTACTGATATCGAACACTCTCCCAGTTCCCTGTTACTGAATTCGTGCAGACTCACAGTTCTCTGCTATTCCTATCAAACACTTCATCAGTTCCCTGTTACTGATATCGAACAGTCTCCATTCCCTGTTAGTGATATTGTGCAATCATCCAGTTTCCTGTTACTCATATCGAGCACTCTCCCAGTTTCCTGTTACTGATATCGAACACTCCCCCAGTTTCCTGTTACTGATATCGAACAGTCTCCATTCCCTGTTACTGATATCGAACAGTCTCCATTCCCTGTTTCTGATATCAAACACTCTCCCTGTTCCCTGATATTGATATCAAACACTCTCCCAGTTCCCTGTTACTGATATCAAACACTCTCCCAGTTCGCTATCACTGATATCGAACACTCTCCCAATTCCCTGTTACTCATATCAAACACTCTTCCAACTCCCTGTGACTGATATCGAATGGACTCCGTTCTCTGTTACTGATATCGAACAATCTCCCAATTCCCTGTTACTGTTATCGAATAATCTTCCAGTTCCGTTACTGATATCGAACACTCTCACAGTATCCTATCACTGTTATTGAACTCTCCCAATTCCCTGTTACTGACATCGAACAATCTTCCAGTTCCCTATAACTGATATCGAACACTCTCCCAGTTCCCTGTTACTCTTATCAAACACCTTTCCAGCTCCCTGCAACTGATATCGAATAGACTCCGTTCTCTGTTAGTGATATCGAACACTCTCCCAATTCCCTGTTACTGTTATCGAACAATCTTCCAGTTCCCTGTTACTGATATCGAACACTCTCCCAGTTCCCTGTTACTGATATCAAACACGCTCCCAGTTCTCTGTCACTGATATAAAACACTCTCCCAGTTCCCTATCACTGATATCGAACACTCTCCCAGTTTCCTCTTTCTCATAACAAACACTCTCCCCGTTCCCTGTTACTGATTCCGAAAGGACTCGGTTCCCTTTTACTGAAATCGAACACTCTCCCAGTTCCCTGTTACTGATATCAAACACTCTCCCAGTTCCCGGATATCGAACACTCTTGGTTCCCTGTTACTCATATGAAATACTCTCCCTGTTCCTTGATACTGATATCGAACATTCGCCCTGTTTGCTGTTACTCATTTCAAACACTCTCTCAATTCCCTGTCACTGATATCGAACAGGCTCCGTTCCCTTGTAATGATGTCGAACACTCTCCCAGTTCCCTTTTACTGATATCGAGCAATCTCCCGGTTCCCTGGTACTGATATCAAGCACTCTCCCAGTTCTCTGTTACTGATATAAAACACTCTCCCACTTCCATATCACTGATATCGAACACTCTCCCAGTTCTCTGTTAGTGATATAAAACACTCTCCCATTTCCCTATCACTGATATCGAACACTCTCGCAGTTCCCTGTTTCTGATATCGAACACTCTCCCAGTTCCCTGTTACTGATATCAAACACTCTCCCAGTTCCCTGTTACTCATATCAAACACTGTTCCAACTCCCTGTAACTGATATCGAATACACTCCGTTCTCTGTTACTGATATCGAACACACTCCTAATTCCCTGTTACTGTTATCGAACAATCTTCCAGTTCCCTGTTACTGATATCGAACACTCTCCCAGTTCCCTGTTACTCATATCAAACACTCTTCCAGCTCCCTGCAATTGATATCGAACAGACTCCGTTCTCTGTTGGTGATATCGAACACTCTCCCAATTCCCTGTTACTGTTATCGAACAATCTTCCAGTTCCCTGTGACTGATATCAAACACTCTCCCAGTTCCCTGTTACTCATATCAAACACTGTTCCAGCTCCCTGCAATTGGTATCGAATAGACTCCGTTCTCTGTTAGTGATATCGAACACTCTCCCAATTCCCTGTTACTGTTATCGAACAATGTTCCAGTTCTCTGTTAATGATATCGAACACTCTCCCGGTTCCCTGTTACTGATATCAAACTCTCTGCCAATTCTCTGTTACTGATATAAACACTCTCCCAGTTCCCTATCACTGATATCGAACACTCTCCCAGTTTCCTGTTACTCATTTCAAACTCTTTCCCCGTTCCCTGTTACTGATACCGAAAAGACTCGGTTCCCTTTTACTGATATCGAACACTCCTCCAGTTCCCTGTCACTGATATCGAACACTCTCCCTGTATCCTATCACTGTTACTGAACTCTCTGCCAATTCCCTGTTACTGATATCGAAAAATCTTCCAGTTCCCTATTACTGATATCGAATACTCTCCCAATTCCCTGTTACTCAAATCAAACTCTTTTCCAGCTCCCTGCAACTGATAACGAATAGACTCCGTTCTCTGTTAGTGATATCGAACACTCTCCCAATTCCCTGTTACTGTTATCGAACAATGTTTCAGTTCTCTGTTAATGATATCGAACACTTTCCCAGTCCCCTGTTACTGATATCAAACACACTCTCAATTCTCTGTTACTGATATAAACACTCTCCCTGTCCCCTATCACTGATATCGAACACTCTCCCAGTTTCCTCTTACTCATATCAAACAATCTCCCTGTTCCCTGTTACTGCTACCGAAAGGACTCGGTTCCCTTTTACTGATATCGAGCACCCTCCCAGTTCCCTGTTACTGATATCGAACACTCTCCCAGTTCCCGGATATCGAACACTCTTGGTTCCCTGTTACTCATATCAAATTCTCTCCCTGTTCCCTGTTACTGATATTGAACATTCGTCCTGTTTGCTGTTACTCATTTCAAACACTCGCTCAATTCCCTGTTACTGATATCGAACAGGCTCCGTTCCCTTGCAATGATGTCGGACACTCTCCCAGTTCCCTGTTACTGATATCGAGCAGTCTCCCAGTTCCCTGTTACTGATATCAAGTACTCTCCCAGTTCACTGTTACTGATATAAAACACTCTCCCAGTTCCCTATCACTGATATCGAACACTCTCCCAGTTCTCTGTTAGTGATATAAAACACTCTCCCATTTCCCTATCACTGATATCGAACACTCTCCCAGTTCCCTGTTTCTGATATCGAACACTCTCCCAGTTCCCTGTTACTGATATCAAACACTCTCCCAGTTCCCTGTTACTAATATCAAACACTGTTCCAACTCCCTGTAACTGATATCGAATAGGCTCCGTTCTCTGTTACTGATATCGAACACTCTCCTAATTCCCTGTTACTGTTATCGAACAATGTTCCAGTTCTCTGTTAATTATATCGAACACTCTCCCGGTTCCCTGTTACTGATATCAAACACTCTGCCAATTCTCTTTTACTGATATAAACACCCTCCCAGTTCCCTATCACTGATAACAAACACTCTCCCAGTTTCCTGTTACTGATACCGAAAAGTCTCGGTTCCCTTTTACTGATATCGAACACTCTCCCAGTTCCCTGTTACTGATATCGAACACTCTCCCATTTCCCGGATATCGAACACTGTTGGTTCCCTGTTACTCATATCAAACACTCTCCCTGTTCCCTGTTACTGATATCGAACATTCTCCCTGCTTCGTGTTACTCATTTCAAACACTCTCTCAGTTCCCTGTTACTGATATCGAACAGTCTCCGTTCCCTTGTAATGATATCGAACACTCTCCCAGTTCCCTGTTACTGATATCGAACACTCTCCCAGTTTCCTGTTACTGATATCGAACATTCTTCCATTTTTCTGTCACTTATATCGAACACAGTCCTACTTCCCTGTTACTGATATCGAACACTCTCCCAGTTCCCTGTTACTGAATTCGTGCAGACTCACAGTTCTCTGCTATTCCTATCAAACACTTCATCAGTTCCCTGTTACTGATATCGAACAGTCTCCATTCCCTGTTAGTGATATTGTGCAATCATCCAGTTTCCTGTTACTCATATCGAGCACTCTCCCAGTTTCCTGTTACTGATATCGAACACTCCCCCAGTTTCCTGTTACTGATATCGAACAGTCTCCATTCCCTGTTACTGATATCGAACAGTCTCCATTCCCTGTTTCTGATATCAAACACTCTCCCTGTTCCCTGATATTGATATCAAACACTCTCCCAGTTCCCTGTTACTGATATCAAACACTCTCCCAGTTCGCTATCACTGATATCGAACACTCTCCCAATTCCCTGTTACTCATATCAAACACTCTTCCAACTCCCTGTGACTGATATCGAATGGACTCCGTTCTCTGTTACTGATATCGAACAATCTCCCAATTCCCTGTTACTGTTATCGAATAATCTTCCAGTTCCGTTACTGATATCGAACACTCTCACAGTATCCTATCACTGTTATTGAACTCTCCCAATTCCCTGTTACTGACATCGAACAATCTTCCAGTTCCCTATAACTGATATCGAACACTCTCCCAGTTCCCTGTTACTCTTATCAAACACCTTTCCAGCTCCCTGCAACTGATATCGAATAGACTCTGTTCTCTGTTAGTGATATCGAATACTCTCCCAATTCCCTGATACTGTTATTGAACAATCTTCCAGATCCCTGTTACTGATATCGAACACTCTCCCTGTTCCCTGTTACTGATATCAAATACTCTCCCAGTTCTCTGTCACTGATAGAAAACACTCTCCCAGTTCCCTATCACTGATATCGAACACTCTCCCAGTTCCCTGTTACTGATATCGAACACTCTCCCATTTCTCGGATATCGAACACTGTTGGTTCCCTGTTACTCATATCAAACACTCTCCCTGTTCCCTATTACTGATATCGAACATTCTCCCTGTTTCGTGTTACTCATTTCAAACACTCTCTCAGTTCCCTGTTACTGATATCGAACAGTCTCCGTTCCCTTGTAATGATATCGAACACTCTCCCAGTTCCCTGTTACTGATATCGAACACTCTCCCAGTTTCCTGTTACTGAATTCGAACAGTCTCACAGTTCTCTGTTATTCCTATCAAACACTTCCTCAGTTCCCTGTTACTGATATCGAACAGTCTCCATTCCCTGTTAGTGATATCGAACACTCTCCCAGTTTGCTGTTCCTCATTTCAAACACTCTCACAGTTCCCTGTTCCTGATCTCGAACAGGCTCTGTTCTCTGGTAATGATACTGAGCACTCTCCCAGTTCCCTGTTATTGAATTCGTGCAGACTCACAGTTCTCTGCTATTCCTATCAAACACTTTAGCAGTTCCCTGTTACTGATATCGAACAGTCTCCATTCCCTGTTAGTGATATTGTGCAATCATCCAGTTTCCTGTTACTGATATCGAGCACTCTCCCAGTTTCCTGTTACTGATATCGAACATTCTTCCATTTTTTTGTCACTTAACTCGAACACAATCCCAGTTCCCTGTTACTGATATCGAACACTCCACCAGTTCCCTGTTACTCATATCGAACAGTCTCCATTCCCTGTTACTGAAATCAAACACTCTCCCTGTTCCCTGATATTGAACACTCTCCGTTCCCTGTTACAGTTACCAAACATTTCACAGTTCCCTGTTAATTGTATCAAACACTCTCCCAGTTCCCTGTTACTCATATCAAACACTTTTCCAGCTCCCTGCAACTGATATCGAATAGACTCCGTTCTCTGTTAGTGATATCGAACACTCTCCCAATTCCCTGTTACTGTTATCGAACAATCTTCCAGTTCCCTGTTACTGATATCGAACACTCTCCCAGTTCCCTGTTACTGATATCAAACACGCTCCCAGTTCTCTGTCACTGATATAAAACACTCTCCCAGTTCCCTATCACTGATATCGAACACTCTCCCAGTTTCCTCTTTCTCACAACAAACACTCTCCCCGTTCCCTGTTACTGATTCCGAAAGGACTCGGTTCCCTTTTACTGAAATCGAACACTCTCCCAGTTCCCTGTTACTGATATCGAACACTCTCCCAGTTCCCGGATATCGAACACTCTTGGTTCCCTGTTACTCATATGAAATACTCTCCCTGTTCCTTGATACTGATATCGAACATTCGCCCTGTTTGCTGTTACTCATTTCAAACACTCTCTCAATTCCCTGTCACTGATATCGAACAGGCTCCGTTCCCTTGTAATGATGTCGAACACTCTTCCAGTTCCCTGTTACTGATATCGAGCAATCTCCCGGTTCCCTGGTACTGATATCAAGCACTCTCCCAGTTCTCTGTTACTGATATAAAACACTCTCCCACTTCCATATCACTGATATCGAACACTCTCCCAGTTCTCTGTTAGTGATATAAAACACTCTCCCATTTCCCTATCACTGATATCGAACACTCTCGCAGTTCCCTGTTTCTGATATCGAACACTCTCCCAGTTCCCTGTTACTGATATCAAACACTCTCCCAGTTCCCTGTTACTCATATCAAACACTGTTCCAACTCCCTGTAACTGATATCGAATACACTCCGTTCTCTGTTACTGATATCGAACACACTCCTAATTCCCTGTTACTGTTATCGAACAATCTTCCAGTTCCCTGTTACTGATATCGAACACTCTCCCAGTTCCCTGTTACTCATATCAAACACTCTTCCAGCTCCCTGCAATTGATATCGAACAGACTCCGTTCTCTGTTAGTGATATCGAACACTCTCCCAATTCCCTGTTACTGTTATCGAACAATCTTCCAGTTCCCTGTTACTGATATCAAACACTCTCCCAGTTCCCTGTTACTCATATCAAACACTGTTCCAGCTCCCTGCAATTGGTATCGAATAGACTCCGTTCTCTGTTAGTGATATCGAACACTCTCCCAATTCCCTGTTACTGTTATCGAACACTCTGCCAATTCTCTGTTACTGATATAAACACTCTCCCAGTTCCCTATCACTGATATCGAACACTCTCCCAGTTTCCTGTTACTCATATCAAACTCTCTCCCCGTTCCCTGTTACTGATACCGAAAAGACTCGGTTCCCTTTTACTGATATCGAACACTCCTCCAGTTCCCTGTCACTGATATCGAACACTCTCCCTGTATCCTATCACTGTTACTGAACTCTCTGCCAATTCCCTGTTACTGATATCGAAAAATCTTGCAGTTCCCTATTACTGATATCGAATACTCTCCCAATTCCCTGTTACTCAAATCAAACTCTTTTCCAGCTCCCTGCAACTGATAACGAATAGACTCCGTTCTCTGTTAGTGATATCGAACACTCTCCCAATTCCCTGTTACTGTTATCGAACAATGTTTCAGTTCTCTGTTAATGATATCGAACACTTTCCCAGTCCCCTGTTACTGATATCAAACAGTCTCTCAATTCTCTGTTACTGATATAAACACTCTCCCTGTCCCCTATCACTGATATCGAACACTCTCCCAGTTTCCTCTTACTCATATCAAACAATCTCCCTGTTCCCTGTTACTGCTACCGAAAGGACTCGGTTCCCTTTTACTGATATCGAACACCCTCCCAGTTCCCTGTTACTGATATCGAACACTCTCCCAGTTCCCGGATATCGAACACTCTTGGTTCCCTGTTACTCATATCAAATTCTCTCCCTGTTCCCTGTTACTGATATTGAACATTCGTCCTGTTTGCTGTTACTCATTTCAAACACTCTCTCAATTCCCTGTTACTGATATCGAACAGGCTCCGTTCCCTTGCAATGATGTCGGACACTCTCCCAGTTCCCTGTTACTGATATCGAGCAGTCTCCCAGTTCCCTGTTACTGATATCAAGTACTCTCCCAGTTCACTGTTACTGATATAAAACACTCTCCCAGTTCCCTATCACTGATATCGAACACTCTCCCAGTTCTGTGTTAGTGATATAAAACACTCTCCCATTTCCCTATCACTGATATCGAACACTCTCCCAGTTCCCTGTTTCTGATATCGAACACTCTCCCAGTTCCCTGTTACTAATATCAAACACTGTTCCAACTCCCTGTAACTGATATCGAATAGGCTCCGTTCTCTGTTACTGATATCGAACACTCTCCTAATTCCCTGTTACTGTTATCGAACAATGTTCCAGTTCTCTGTTAATTATATCGAACACTCTCCCGGTCCCCTGTTACTGATATCAAACACTCTGCCAATTCTCTTTTACTGATATAAACACCCTCCCAGTTCCCTATCACTGATAACGAACACTCTCCCAGTTTCCTGTTACTGATACCGAAAAGTCTCGGTTCCCTTTTACTGATATCGAACACTCTCCCATTTCCCGGATATCGAATACTGTTGGTTCCCTGTTACTCATATCAAACACTCTCCCTGTTCCCTGTTACTGATATCGAACATTCTCCCTGCTTCGTGTTACTCATTTCAAACACTCTCTCAGTTCCCTGTTACTGATATCGAACAGTCTCCGTTCCCTTGTAATGATATCGAACACTCTCCCAGTTCCCTGTTACTGATATCGAACACTCTCCCAGTTTCCTGTTACTGAATTCGAGCAGTCTCACAGTTCTCTGTTATTCCTATCAAACACTTCCTCAGTTCCCTGTTACTGATATCGAACACTCTCCCTGCTCCCGGATATCGAACACTCTTGGTTCCCTGTTACTCATATGAAATACTCTCCCTGTTCCTTGATACTGATATCGAACATTCACCCTGTTTGCTGTTACTCATTTCAAACACTCTCTCAATTCCCTGGCACTGATATCGAACAGGCTCCGTTCCCTTGTAATGATGTCGAACACTCTCCCAGTTCCCTGTTACTGATATCGAGCAATCTCCCGGTTCCCTGGTACTGATATCAAGCACTCTCCCAGTTCTCTGTTACTGATATAAAACACTCTCCCACTTCCATATCACTGATATCGAACACTCTCCCAGTTCTCTGTTAGTGATATAAAACACTCTCCCATTTCCCTATCACTGATATCGAACACTCTCGCAGTTCCCTGTTTCTGATATCGAACACTCTCCCAGTTCCCTGTTACTGATATCAAACACTCTCCCAGTTCCCTGTTACTCATATCAAACACTGTTCCAACTCCCTGTAACTGATATCGAATACACTCCGTTCTCTGTTACTGATATCGAACAGACTCCTAATTCCCTGTTACTGTTATCGAACAATCTTCCAGTTCCCTGTTACTGATATCGAACACTCCCCAGTTCCCTGTTACTCATATCAAACACTCTTCCAGCTCCCTGCAATTGATATCGAACAGACTCCGTTCTCTGTTAGTGATATCGAACACTCTCCCAATTCCCTGTTACTGTTATCGAACAATCTTCCAGTTCCCTGTTACTGATATCAAACACTCTCCCAGTTCCCTGTTACTCATATCAAACACTGTTCCAGCTCCCTGCAATTGGTATCGAATAGACTCCGTTCTCTGTTAGTGATATCGAACACTCTCCCAATTCCCTGTTACTGTTATCGAACAATGTTCCAGTTCTCTGTTAATGATATCGAACACTCTCCCGGTTCCCTGTTACTGATATCAAACTCTCTGCCAATTCCCTGTTACTGATATAAACACTCTCCCAGTTCCCTATCACTGATATCGAACACTCTCCCAGTTTCCTGTTACTCATATCAAACTCTCTCCCCGTTCCCTGTTACTGATACCGAAAAGACTCGGTTCCCTTTTACTGATATCGAACACTCCTCCAGTTCCCTGTCACTGATATCGAACACTCTCCCTGTATCCTATCACTGTTACTGAACTCTCTGCCAATTCCCTGTTACTGATATCGAAAAATCTTCCAGTTCCCTATTACTGATATCGAATACTCTCCCAATTCCCTGTTACTCAAATCAAACTCTTTTCCAGCTCCCTGCAACTGATAACGAATAGACTCCGTTCTCTGTTAGTGATATCGAACACTCTCCCAATTCCCTGTTACTGTTATCGAACAATGTTTCAGTTCTCTGTTAATGATATCGAACACTTTCCCAGTCCTCTGTTACTGATATCAAACACTCTCTCAATTCTCTGTTACTGATATAAACACTCTCCCTGTCCCCTATCACTGATATCGAACACTCTCCCAGTTTCCTCTTACTTATATCAAACAATCTCCCTGTTCCCTGTTACTGCTACCGAAAGGACTCGGTTCCCTTTTACTGATATCGAACACCCTCCCAGTTCCCTGTTACTGATATCGAACACTCTCTCAGTTCCCGGATATCGAACACTCTTGGTTCCCTGTTACTCATATCAAATTCTCTCCCTGTTCCCTGTTACTGATATTGAACATTCGTCCTGTTTGCTGTTACTCATTTCAAACACTCGCTCAATTCCCTGTTACTGATATCGAACAGGCTCCTTTCCCTTGCAATGATGTCGGACACTCTCCCAGTTCCCTGTTACTGATATCGAGCAGTCTCCCAGTTCCCTGTTACTGATATCAAGCACTCTCCCAGTTCACTGTTACTGATATAAAACACTCTCCCATTTCCCTATCACTGATATCGAACACTCTCCCAGTTCCGTGTTCCGATATCGAACACTCTCCCAGTTCCCTCTTACTGATATCAAACACTCTCCCAGTTCCCTGTTACTAATATCAAACACTGTTCCAACTCCCTGTAACTGATTTCGAATAGGCTCCGTTCTCTGTTACTGATATCGAACACTCTCCTAATTCACTGTGACTGTTATCGAACAATGTTCCAGTTCTCTGTGAATTATATCGAACACTCTCCCGGTTCCCTGTTACTGATATCAAACACTCTGCCAATTCTCTTTTACTGATATAAACACCCTCCCAGTTCCCTATCACTGATAACGAACACTCTCCCAGTTTCCTGTTACTGATACCGAAAAGACTCGGTTCCCTTTTACTGATATCGAACACTCCTCCAGTTCCCTGTCACTGATATCGAACACTCTCCCAGTATCCTATCAATGTCACTGAACTCTCTCACAATTCCCTGCTACTGATATCGAAAAATCTTCCAGTTCCCTATTACTGATATCGAATGCTCTCCCAGTTCCCTGTTACCCAAATCAAACTCTTTTCCAGCTCCCTGCAACTGGTATCGAATAGACTCCGTTCTCTGTTAGTGATATCGAACACTCTCCCAATTACCTGTTACTGTTATCGAACAATCTTCCAGTTCCCTGTTACTGATATCGAACATTCTCCCTGTTTGCTGTTACTCATTTCAAACACTCTCTCAGTTCCCTGTTACTGATATCGAACAGGCTCCGTTCCCTTGTAATGATATCGAACAATCTCCCAGTTCCTTGTTACTGATATCGAACACTCTCCCAGTTCCCTATCTCTGATATCGAACACTCACCCTGTTCGCTATTACTGATATCAAACACTCTCCCAGTTCCCTATCACTGATATCGAACACTCTCCCAGTTCCCTGTTACTGATATCGAACACTCTCCCTGTTCCCTTTTGCTGATATCAAACACTCTCCCAGTTCCCTGTTACTGATATCAAACACTCTCCCTGTTCCCTAACACTGATATCGAACACTCTCCCAGTTCCCTGTTACTCATATCAAACACTCTTCCAACTCCCTGTAACTGATATCGAATAGACTCCGTTCTCTGTTACTGATATCGAACACTCTCCTAATTCCCTGTTACTGTTATCGAACAATCTTCCAGTTCCCTGTTACTGATATCAAACACTCTCCCAGTTCCCTGTTACTCATATCAAACACTGTTCCAGCTCCCTGCAATTGGTATCGAATAGACTCCGTTCTCTGTTAGTGATATCGAACACTCTCCCAATTCCCTGTTACTGTTATCGAACAATGTTCCAGTTCTCTGTTAATTATATTGAGCACTCTCCCGGTTCCCTGTTGCTGATATCAAACTCTCTGCCAATTCTCTGTTACTGATATAAACACTTTCCCAGTTCCCTATCACTGATATCGAACACTCTCCCAGTTTCCTGTTACTCATATCAAACTCTCTCCCCGTTCCCTGTTACTGATACCGAAAAGACTCGGTTCCCTTTTACTGATATCGAACACTCCTCCAGTTCCCTGTCACTGATATCGAACACTCTCCCAGTATCCTATCACTGTTACTGAACTCTCTGCCAATTCCCTGTTACTGATATCGAAAAATCTTCCAGTTCCCTATTACTGATATCGAATACTCTCCCAATTCCCTGTTACTCAAATCAAACACTTTTCCAGCTCCCTGCAACTGATAACGAATAGACTCCGTTCTCTGTTAGTGATATCGAACACTCTCCCAATTCCCTGTTACCGTTATCGAACAATGTTTCAGTTCTCTGTTAATGATATCGAACACTCTCCCAGTCCCCTGTTACTGATATCAAACACTATCCCAATTCTCTGTTACTGATATAAACACTCTCCCTGACCCCTATCACTGATATCGAACACTCTCCCAGTTTCCTCTTAATCATATCAAACAATCTCCCTGTTCCCTGTTACTGCTACCGAAAGGACTCGGTTCCCTTTTACTGATATCGAACACCCTCCCAGTTCCCTGTTACTGATATCGAACACTCTCCCAGTTCCCGGATATCGAACACTCTTGGTTCCCTGTTACTCATATCAAATACTCTCCCTGTTCCCTGTTACTGATATTGAACATTCGTCCTGTTTGCTGTTACTCATTTCAAACACTCGTTCAATTCCCTGTTACTGATATCGAACAGGCTCCGTTCCCTTGCAATGATTTCGGACACTCTCCCAGTTCCCTGTTACTGATATCGAGCAGTCTCCCAGTTCCCTGTTACTGATATCAAGCACTCTCCCAGTTCTCTGTTACTGATATAAAACACTCTCCCAGTTCCCTATCACTGATATCGAACACTCTCCCAGTTCTCTGTTAGTGATATAAAACACTCTCCCATTTCCCTATCACTGATATCGAACACTCTCCCAGTTCCCTGTTACTAATATCAAACACTGTTCCAACTCCCTGTAACTGATATCGAATAGGCTCCGTTCTCTGTTACTGATATCGAACACTCTCCTAATTCCCTGTTACTGTTATCGAACAATGTTCCAGTTCTCTGTTAATTATATTGAATCCTCTCCCGGTTCCCTGTTACTGATATCAAACACTCTGCCAATTCTCTTTTACTGATATAAACACTCTCCCAGTTCCCTATCACTGATAACGAACACTCTCCCAGTTTCCTGTTACTCATATCAAACTCTCTCCCCGTTCCCTGTTACTGATACCGAAAAGAGTCGGTTCCCTTTTACTGATATCGAACACTCCTCCAGTTCCCTGTCACTGATATCGAACACTCTCCCAATTTCCTGTTACTGTTATCGAACAATCTTCCAGTTCCCTGTTACTGATATCGAACATTCTCCCTGTTTGCTGTTACTCATTTCAAACACTCTCTCAGTTCCCTGTTACTGATATCGAACAGTCTCCGTTCCCTTGTAATGATATCGAACACTCTCCCAGTTCCTTGTTACTGATATCGAACACTCTATCAGTTCCCTATCACTGATATCGAACACTCACCCTGTTCGCTATTACTGATATCAAACACTCTCCCAGTTCCCTATCACTGATATCGAACACTCTCCCAGTTCCCTGTTACTGATATCGAACACTCTCCCTGTTCCCTTTTACTGATATCAAACACTCTCCCAGTTAACTGTTACTGATATCAAACACTCTCCCAGTTCCCTATCACTGATATCGAACACTCTCCCAGTTCCCTGTTACTCTTATCAAACACTTTTCCAGCTCCCTGCAACTGATATCGAATAGACTCCGTTCTCTGATCGTGATATCGAATACTCTCCCAATTCCCTGTTACTGTTATGGAGCAATCTTCCAGATCTCTGTTACTGATATCAAACACTCTCCCAGTTCTCTGTCACTGATATAAAACACTCTCCTAGTTCCCTATCACTGATATCGAACACTCTCCCAGTTCCCTGTTACTGATATCGAACACTCTCCCAGTTCCCTGTTACTGATATCGAACAGTCTCCGTTCCCTTGTAATGATATCGAACACTCTCCCAGTTCCTTGTTACTGATATCGAACACTCTCCCAGTTCCCTATCACTGATATCGAACACTCACCCTGTTCGCTATTACTGATATCAAACACTCTCCCAGTTCCCTATCACTGATATCGAACACTCTCCCAGTTCCCTGTTACTAATATCGAACACTCTCCCTGTTCCCTTTTACTGATATCAAACACTCTCCCAGTTAACTGTTACTGATATCAAACACTCTCCCAGTTCCCTATCACTGATATCGAACACTCTCCCAGTTCCCTGTTACTCTTATCAAACACTTTTAAAGCTCCCTGCAACTGATATCGAATAGACTCCGTTCTCTGATCGTGATATCGAATACTCTCCCAATTCCCTGTTACTGTTATTGAGCAATCTTCCAGATCTCTGTTACTGATATCAAACACTCTCCCAGTTCTCTGTCACTGATATAAAACACTCTCCTAGTTCCCTATCACTGATATCGAACACTCTCCCAGTTCCCTGTTACTGATATCGAACACTCTCCCAGTTCCCTGTTACTGATATCGAACACTCTCCCAGTTTCCTGTTACTGAATTCGAGCAGTCTCACAGTTCTCTGTTATTCCTATCAAACACTTCCTCAGTTCCCTGTTACTGATATCGAACAATCTCCATTCCCTGTTAGTGAAATCGAACACTCTCCCAGTTTGCTGTTGCTCATTTCAAACACTCTCTCAGTTCCCTGTTCCTGATCTCGAACAGGCTCCGTTCCCTGGTAGTGATATCGAACACTCTCCCAGTTCCCTGTTACTGAATTCGAGCAGTCTCACAGTTCTCTGTTATTCCTATCAAACACTTCCTCAGTTCCCTGTTACTGATATCGAACAGGCTCCGATCCCTTGTACTGATATCGAACACTCTCCCAGTTCCCTATCACTGATATCGAACACTCACCCTGTTCGCTATTACTGATATCAAACACTCTCCCAGTTCCCTGTCACTGATATCGAACACTCTCCCAGTTCCCTGTTACTGATATCGAACACTCTCCCTGTTCCCTTTTACTGATATCAAACACTCTCCCAGTTAACTGTTACTGATATCAAACAGTCTTCTAACTCCCTGTGACTGATATCGAATAGACTCGGTTCTCTGTTACTGATATCGAACGCTCTCCCAATTCACTGTTACTGTTATCGAACAATCTTCCAGTTCCCTGTTACTGATATCAAACACTCTCCCAGTTCCCTGCTGCTTATATCAAACACTCTCCCAATTCTCTGTTACTGATATAAACACTCTCCCTGTTCCCTATCACAGATATCGAACACTCACCCAGTTTCCTCTTACTCATATCAAACACTCTCCCCGTTCCCTGTTACTGATACCGAAAAGACTCGGTTCCCTTTTACTGATATCGAACACTCTACCAGTTCTCTGTTACTGATACCGAACATGCTCCCAGTTTGCTGTTGCTCATTTGAAACACTCTCTCATTTCCCTATTACTGAATTCGAGCAGTCTCACAGTTTTCTGTTATTCCTATCCAACACTTCCTCATTTCCCTGTTACTGATATCGAACAGTCTCCATTCCCTGTTAGTGATATCGAACACTCTCCCAGTTCCCTGTCACTGATATCGAACACTCTCCCAGTTTCCAATCACTAATATCGAACTCTCTCCCTATTCCCTGATACTGATATCGAACTCTCTTCCAGTTCCCTGTTACTCATATCAAACACTCTTCCATCTCCGTGTAACTGATATCGAATAGACTCCGTTCTCTCTTACTGATATCGAACACTCTCCCAATTCTCTGTTACTGTTATCGAACAATCTTCCAGTTCCCTGTGACTAATGTCGAACACTCTCCCAGTTCTCTGTTACTGATATAAAACACTCTCCCAGTTCCATATCACTGATATCGAACACACTCCCAGTTCCCTGTTACTGATATCGAACACTCTCCTAATTCCCTGTTACTGTTATCGAGCAATCTTCCAGTTTCCTGTTACTGATATCGAACACTCCCCCAGTTCCCTGTTACTCATATCAAACACTCTTCCAGCTCCCTGTAACTGATATCGAATAGACTCCGTTCTCTGTTACTGATATCGAACACTCTCCCAATTCCCTGTTACTGTTATCGAACAATGTTCCAGTTCTCTGTTAATGATATCGAAAACTCTCCTAGTTCCCTGCTACTGATATCAAACACTCTCCCAATTCTCTGTTACTGATATAAACACTCTCCCAGTTCCCTATCACTGATATCGAACACTCTCCCAGTTTCCTGTTACTCATATCAAACTCTCTCCCCGTTCCCTGTTACTGATACCGAAAAGACTCGGTTCCCTTTTACTGATATCAAACACTCTCCCAGTATCCTATCACTGTTATTGAACTCTCTCCCAATTCCCTGTTACTGATATCGAACAATCTTCCAGTTCCCTATTCCTGATATCGAACACTCTCCCATTTCCCTGTTACTCATATCAAACACTTTTCCAGCTCCCTGCAACTGATGTCGAATAGACTCCGTTCTCTGTTAGTGATATCGAACACTCTCCCAATTCCCTGTTACTGTTATCGAACAATCTTCCAGTTCCCTGTTACTGATATCGAATAGTCTTCCAGTTCCCTGTTACTGATATCAAACACTCTCCCAGTTCTCTGTCACTGATATAAAACACTCTCCCAGTTCCCTATCACTGATATCGAACACTCTCCCAGTTCCCTGTTACTGATATCGAACACTCTCCCATTTCCCGGATATCGAACACACTTGGTTCCCTGTTACTCATATCAAACACTCTCCCTGTTCCCTGTTACTGACATGGAACATTCTCGCTGTTTGCTGTTACTCATTTCAAACACTCTCTCAGTTTCCTGCTACTGATATCGAACAGTCTCCGTTCCCTTGTAATGATATCGAACACTCTCCCAGTTCCCTGTTACTGATATTGAACACTCTCCCAGTTCCCTGTTACTGATATCAAACACTTTCCCAGTTCGCTATCACTGATAGCGAACACTCTCCCAGTGCCCTGTTACTCATATCAAACACTCTTCTAACTCCCTGTAACTGATATCGAATAGTCTCCATTCTCTGTTACTGATATCGAACACTCTCCTAATTTCCTGTTACTGTTATCGAACAACCTTCCAGTTCCCTGTTACTGATATCGAACACTCTCCCAGTTCCCTGTTACTGATCTCGAACACTCTCCCAGTTCCCTGCTACTGATATCAAACACTCTCCCAATTCTCTGTTACTGATATAAACACTCTCCCAGTTCCCTATCACTGATATCGAACACTCTCCCAGTATCCTAACACTGTTATTGAACTCTCTCCCAATTCCCTGCTACTGATATCGAACAATCATCCAGTTCCCTGTTACTGATATCAAGCACTCTCCCAGTTCTCTGTTACTGATATAAAACACTCTGCCAGTTCCCTATCACTGATATCGAACACTCACGTTGTTCCCTGTTACTGATATCAAACACTCTCCCAGTTCCCTATCACTGATATCGAACACTCTCCCAGTTTCCTGTTACTCATATCAAACTCTCTCCCCGTTCCCTGTTACTGATACCGAAAAGACTCGGTTCCCTTTTACTGATATCAAACACTCTCCCAGTATCCTATCACTGTTATTGAACTCTCTCCCAATTCCCTGTTACTGATATCGAACAATCTTCCAGTTCCCTATTCCTGATATCGAACACTCTCCCAGTTCCCTGTTACTCATATCAAACACTTTTCCAGCTCCCTGCAACTGATGTCGAATAGACTCCGTTCTCTGTTAGTGATATCGAACACTCTCCCAATTCCCTGTTACTGTTATCGAACAATCTTCCAGTTCCCTGTTACTGATATCGAATACTCTTCCAGTTCCCTGTTACTGATATCAAACACTCTCCCAGTTCCCTATCACTGATATCGAACACTCTCCCAGTTCCCTGTTACTGATATCGAACACTCTCCCAGTTCCCTGTTACTGATATCAAACACTCACCCAGTTCGCTATCACTGATATCGAACACTCTCCCAGTTCCCTGTTACTCATATCAAACACTCTTCCAACTCCCTGTAACTGATATCGAATAGACTCCGTTCTCTGTTACTGATATCGAACACTCTCCTAATTCCCTGTTACTGTTATCGAACAATCTTCCGGTTCCCTGTTACTGATATCGAACACTCTCCCAGTTCCCTGTTACTCATATCAAACACTCTTCCAGCTCCCTGCAATTGATATCGAACAGACTTCGTTCTCTGTTAGTGATATCGAACACTCTCCCAATTCCCTGTTACTGTTATCGAACAATGTTCCAGGTTCTCTGTTAATGATATCGAACACTCTCCCAGTTCCCTGCTACTGATATCAAACACTCTCCCAATTCTCTGTTACTGATATAAACACTCTCCCAGTTCCCTATCACTGATATCGAACACTCTCCCAGTTTCCTGTTACTCATATCAAACTCTCTCCCCGTTCCCTGTTACTGATACCGAAAAGACTCGGTTCCCTTTTACTGATATCGAACACTCTCCCAGGATCCTATAACTGTTATTGAACTCTCTCCCAATTCCCTGTTACTGATATCGAACAATCTTCCAGTTCCCTATGACTGATATCGAACACTCTCCCAGTTCCCTGTTACGCATATGAAACACTTTTCCAGCTCCCTGCAACTGATGTCGAATAGACTCCGGTCTCTGTTAGTGATATCGAACACTCTCCTAATTCCCTGTTACTGTTATCGAACAATCTTCCAGTTCCCTGTTACTGATATCGAATACTCTCCCAGTTCCCTGTTACTGAAATAAAACACTCTCCCAGCTCCCTATCACTGATATCGAACACTCACGCTGTTCCCTGTTACTGATTTCCAACATTCTCCCAGTTCCCTATCACTGATATCAAACACTCTCCCAGTTCTCTGTCACTGATATCGAACTCTCTCCCAGTTCCCTGTTACTGATATCGAACACTCACCCATTTCCCGGATATCAAACACTCTTGGTTCCCTGTTACTCATATCAAACACTCTCCGTGTTCCCTGTTACTAATATGGAACATTCTCCCTGTTTGCTGTTACTCATTTCAAACACTCTCTCAGTTCCCTGTTACTGATATCAAACTCTCACCCAGTTCGCTATGACTGATATCGAACACTCTCCCAGTTCCCTGTTACTCATATCAAACACTCTTCCAACTCCCTGTAACTGATATCGAATAGACTCCGTTCTCTGTTACTGATATCGAACACTCTCCTAATTTCCTGTTACTGTTATCGAACAACCTTCCAGTTCCCTGTTACTGATATCAAACACTCTCCCAGTTCTCTGTCACTGATATCAAACACTCTCCCATTTCCCGGATATCGAACACTCTTGGTTCCCTGTTACTCATATCAAACACTCTCCCTGTTCCCTGTTACTGACATGGAACATTCTCGCTGTTTGCTGTTACTCATTTCAAACACTCTCTCAGTTCCCTGCCACTGATATCGAACAGTCTCCGTTCCCTTGTAATGATATCGAACACTCTCCCAGTTCTCTGTTACTGATATCAAACACTTTCCCAGTTCGCTATCACTGATAGCGAACACTCTCCCAGTGCCCTGTTACTCATATCAAACACTCTTCCAAATCCCTGTAACTGATATCGAATAGACTCCGTTCTCTGTTACTGATATCGAACACTCTCCTAATTTCCTGTTACTGTTATCGAGCAATCTTCCAGTTTCCTGTTACTGATATCGAACACTCCCCCAGTTCCCTGTTACTCATATCAAACACTCTTCCAGCTCCCTGTAACTGATATCGAATAGACGCCGTTCTCTGTTACTGATATGGAACACTCTCCCAATTCCCTGTTACTGTTATCGAACAATGTTCCAGTTCTCTGTTAATGATATCGAAAACTCTCCTAGTTCCCTGCTACTGATATCAAACACTATCCCAATTCTCTGTTACTGATATAAACACTCTCCCAGTTCCCTATCACTGATATCGAACACTCTCCCAGTTTCCTGTTACTCATATCAAACTCTCTCCCCGTTCCCTGTTACTGATACCGAAAAGACTCGGTTCCCTTTTACTGATATCAAACACTCTCCCAGTATCCTATCACTGTTATTGAACTCTCTCCCAACTCCCTGTTACTGATATCGAACAATCTTCCAGTTCCCTATTCCTGATATCGAACACTCTCCCAGTTCCCTGTTACTCATATCAAACACTTTTCCAGCTCCCTGCAACTGATGTCGAATAGACTCCGTTCTCTGTTAGTGATATCGAACACTCTCCCAATTCCCTGTTACTGTTATCGAACAATCTTCCAGTTCCCTGTTACTGATATCGAATACTCTTCCAGTTCCCTGTTACTGATATCAAACACTCTCCCAGTTCTCTGTCACTGATATAAAACACTCTCCCAGTTCCCTATCACTGATATCGAACACTCTCCCAGTTCCCTGTTACTGATATCGAACACTCTCCCATTTCCCAGATATCGAACACACTTGGTTCCCTGTTACTCATATCAAACACTCTCTCTGTTCCCTGTTACTGACATGGAACATTCTCGCTGTTTGCTGTTACTCATTTCAAACACTCTCTCAGTTCCCTGCTACTGATATCGAACAGTCTCCGTTCCCTTGTAATGATATCGAACACTCTCCCAGATCCCTGTTACTGCTATCGAACACTCTCCCAGTTCCCTGTTACTGATATCAAACACTCTCCAAGTTCGCTACCACTGATATCGAACACTCTCCCAGTTCCCTGTTACTCATATCAAACACTCTTCCAACTCCCTGTAACTGATATCGAAAAGACTCCGTTCTCTGTTACTGATATCAAACACTCTCCCAGTTCCTGGATATCGAACACACTTGGTTCCTTGTTTCTCATATCAAATACTGTCCCTGTTCCCAGCTTCTGATATCGAACATTCGCCCTGTTTGCTGTTAGTCATTTCAAACACTCTCTCAATTCTCTGTTACTGATATCGAACAGGCTCAGTTCCCTTGTAATGATAACGAACACTCTCCCAGTTCCCTGTTACTGATATAAAACACTCTCCCAGTTCCCTGTTACTGATATCAAGCACTCTCCCAGTTCTCTGTTACTGATATAAAACACTCTCCCTCTTCCCTATCACTGATATCGAACACTCTCCCAGTTCTCTATTAGTGATATAAATCACTCTCCCATTTTCCTATCACTGATATCGAACACTCTCCCAGTTCCTTGTTACTGATATCGAACACTCTCCCAGTTCCCTGTTACTGATATCAAACACTCTCCCAGTTCCCTGTTACTGATATCAAACACTCTCCCAGTTCGCTATCACTGATATCGAACACTCACCCAGTTCCCTGTTACTCATTTCAAACATTCTTCCAGCTCCCTGTAACTGATATCGAATAGACTCTGTTCTCTGTCACTGATATCGAACACTCTCCTAATTCCCTGTTACTGTTATCGAACAATGTTCCAGTTCTCTGTTAATGATATCGAACACTCTCCCAGTTCCCTGCTACTGATATCAATCACTCTCCCAATTCTCTGTTACTGATATAAACAGTCTCCCAGTTCCCTATCACTGATATCGAACACTCTCCCAGTTTCCTGTTACTCATATCAAACTCTCTCCCCGTTCCCCGTTACTGAAACCGAAAAGACTCGGTTCCCTTTTACTGATAGCGAACACTCTCCCAGTTCTCTGTTACTGATATCGAGCATGTTCCCATTTCCCGGATATCGAACACTCTTGGTTCCCTGTTACTCATATGAAACACTCTCCCTGTTCCCTGTTACTCATATGGAACATTCTCTCTGTTTGCTGTTACTCATTTCAAACACTCTCTCAGTTCTCTGTTAATGATATCGAACAGTCTCTGTTCCCTTGTAATGATATCGAACACTTTCCTAGTTCCCTGTTAGTGATATCGAACACACTCCCAGTTCACTGTTACTGATATCAAGCACTCTCCCAGTTCTCTGTTACCGATATAAAAAACTCTCCCAGTTCCCTATCACTGATATCGAACACTCTCCCTGTTCCCAGTTACGGATATCAAACACTCTCCCAGTTCCCTATCACTGATATCGAACACTCTCCCAGTTCCCTGTTACTGATATCGAACACTCTCCCAGTTCCCTGTTACTGATATCAAACACTCTCCCAGTTCCCTGTTGCTGATATCAAGCACTCTTGCATTTCCCTATCACTGATATCGAACACTCTCCCAGTTTCCTGTTACTCATATCAAACTCTCTCCCCATTCCCTGTTACTGAAACCGAAAAGACTCGGTTCCCTTTTACTGGTATCGAACACTCTCCCAGTTCCCTGTTACTGATATCGAACACTCTCCCATTTCCCGGATACCGAACACTCTTGGTTCCCTGATACTCATATCAAACACTCTCCCTGTTCCCTGTTACTGATATGGAACATTCTCCCTGTTTGCTGTTACTCATTTCAAACACTCTCTCAGTTCCCTGTTAATGATATCGAACAGTCTCCGTTCCCTTGTAATGATATCGAACAATCTCCCAGCTCCATGTTACTGATATCGAACACTCTCCGAGTTCCCTGTTACTGATATCAAGCACTCTCCCAGTTCTCTGTTACTGATATAAAACAATCTCCCAGTTCCCTATCACTGATATCGAACACTCTCCCAGTTCCCTGTTACTGATAACGAACACTCTCCCAGTTCCCTGTTACTGATATCAAACACTCTCCCAGTTCCCTGTTACTGATATCAAACACTCTCCCATTTCCCGATCACTGATATCGAACACTCTCGCAGTTCCTTGTTACTCATAACAAATACTCTTCCAACTCCCTGTGACTGATATCGAATTGACTACGTTCTCTGTTACTGATATCGAACAATCTCCCAATTCCCTGTTACTGTTATCGAACAATGTTCCAGTTCTCTGTTAATGATATCGAACACTCTCCCAGTTCCCTGTTACTGATATCAAACACTCTCCCAATTCTCTGTTTCTTATATAAACACTCTCGCTGTTCCCTATCACTGATATCGAACACTCTCCCAGTTTCCTCTTACTCATATCAAACACTCTCCCCGTTCCCTGTTACTGATTCCGAAAGGACTCGGTTCCCTTTTACTGAAATCGAACACTCTCCCTGTTCCCTGTTACTGATATCGAACACTCTCCCAGTTCCCGGATATCGAACACTCTTGGTTCCCTGTTACACATATCATATACTCTCCGTGTTCCCTGTTACTGATATCGAACATTCTCCCTGTTTGCTGTTACTCATTTCAAACACTCTCTCAATTCCCTGTTACTGATATCGAATAGGCTCCGTTCCCTTGTAATAATATCGAACACTCTCCCAGTTCCCTATTACTGATATCGAACACTCTCCCAGTTCCCTATCACTGATATTGAACACTCACCCAGTTCCCTGTTACTGATATCAAACACTCTCCCAGTTCCCTGCTACTGATATCAGTCTCCCAGTTCGCTATCATTGATATCGAACACTCTCCCAGTTCCCTGTTACTCATATCAAACACTCTTCCAACTCCCTGTAACTGATATCGAACACTCTCCCAATTCCCTGTTACTGTTATCGAACAATGCTCCAGTTCTCTGTTAATGATATCGAACACTCTCCCAGTTCCCTGCTACTGATATCAAACACTCTCCCAATTCTCTGTTACTGATATAAACACTCTCCCAGTTCCCTATCACTGATATCGAACACTCTCCCAGTTTCCTGTTACTCATATCACACTCTCTCCCCGTTCCCTGTTACTGAAACCGAAAAGACTCGGTTCCGTTTTACTGATATCGAACAAACTCCCAGTATCCTATCACTGTTATTGAACTCTCTCCCAATTCCCTGTTACTGATATCGAACACTCTCCAAGTTCCTTGTTACTGATATCGAACACTCTCCCAGTTCCCTGTTACTGATATCAAACACTCTTCCAGTTCCCTGTTACTCATATCAAACACTCTTCCAACTCCCTATAACTGATATCGAATAGACTCCGTTCTCTGTTACTGTTATCGAACATTCTCCTAATTCCCTGTTACTGTTATCGAACAATCTTCCAGTTCCCTGTTACGGATATTGAACACTCTCCCAGTTCCATGTTACTCATATCAAACACTCTTCCAGCTCCCTGCAATTGGATTCGAATAGACTCCGTTCTCTGTTAGTGTTACCGAACACTCTCCCAATTCCTTGTTACTGTTATCTAGCAATGTTCCAGTACTCTGTTAATGATATCGAACACTCTCCCGGTTCCCTGTAACTGATATCAAACACTCTGCCAATTCTCTGTTACTGTTATAAACACTCTCCCATATCCCTATCACTGATATCGAACACTCTCCCAGTATCCTATCACTGTTACTGAACTCCCTCCCAATTCCCTGTTACTGATATCGAATACTCTCCGAATTCCCTGTTACTCAAATCAATCTCTTTTCCAGCTCCCTGCAATTGGATTCGAATAGACTCCGTTCTCTGTTAGTGTTACCGAACACTCTCCCAATTTCCAGTTACTGTTATCGAACAATCTTCCTGTTCCCTGTTACTGATATCGAACGCTCTCCCAGTTCCCTGTTACTGATATCAAAGAGTCTCCCAGTTCTCCGTTACTGATATAAAACACTCTCCCAGTTCCCTATGACCGATATCGAACACTCTCCCAGTTCACTGTTACTGATATCGAACACTCTCCCATTTCCCGGATATAGAACACTCTTGGTTCCCTTTTACTCATATCAAACACTCTCCCTGTTCCCTGTTACTGATATCGAACATTCTCCCTGTTTGCTGTTACTCATTTCAAACACTCTCTCAGTTCCCTGTTACTGATATCGAACAGGCTCCGTTCCCTTGTAATGATATCGAACACTCTCCCAGTTCAATGTTACTGATATCAAGCACTCTCCCAGTTCTCTGTTACTGATTCCGAAAGGCCTCGGTTCCCTTTTACTGAAATTGAACACTGTCCCAGTTCCCTATCACTGATATCGAACACTCACCCTGTTCTCTGTTACTCATATCAAACACTTTTCCAGTTCCCTGCAACTGATATCGAATGGACTACGTTCTCTGTTAGTGATATCGAACACTCTCCCAATTCCCTGTTACTGTTATCGAATCATCTTCCAGTTCCGTTACTGATATCGAACACTCTCCCAGTTCACTGTTACTTTTATCAAACACTCTCCCAGTTCTCTGTCAGTGATATAAAACACTCTCCCAGTTCCCTATCACTGATATCGAACACTGTCCCAGTTCCCTGTTACTGATATCGAACACTCTCCCAGTTCCTCGATATCGAACACACTTGGTTCCCTGTTACTCATATCAAATACTCTCCCTGTTCCCTGTTACTGATATCGAACATTCGCCCTGTTTGCTGTTACTCATTTCAAACACTCTCTCAATTCCCTATTACTGATATCGAACAGGCTCCGTTCCCTTGTAATTATATCGAACACTCTCCCAGTTCCCTGTTACTGATATCGAGCACTCTCCCAGTTCCCTGTTACTGATATGAAGCACTCTCCCAGTTCTCTGTTACTGATATAAAAGTCTCTCCCAGTTCCCTATCACTGATATTGAGCAATCTCCCAGTTCTCTGTTAGTGATATAAAACACTGTCCCATTTCCCCATCTCTGATATCGAACACTCACCCAGTTCCCTGTTACTGATATCAAACACTCTCCCAGTTCCCTTTCACTGATATCGAACACTCTGCCAGTTCCTTGTTACTGATATCGAACAATCACCCAGCTCCCTGTTACTGATGTCAAACACTCTCCCAGTTCCCTGTTACTGATATCAAACACTCTCCCAGTTCGCTATCACTGATATCGAACACTCTCCCAATTCCCTGTTACTCATATCAAACAATCTTCCAACTCAGTGTAACTGATATCGAATAGACTCCGTTCTCTGTTACTGATATCGAACACTCTCCTAATTCCCTGCTACTGTTATCGAACAATCTTCCAGTTCCCTGTTACTGACACCGAAAAGACTCGGTTCCCTTTTCCTGATATCGAACAATCTCCCAGTATCCTATCACTGTTGTTGAACTCTCTCCCAATTCCCTGTTACTGATATCAAACACTCTCCCATTTCCCTATCACTGATATCGAACACTCTCCCAGTTCCTCGTTACTCATATCAAACATTCTTCCAACTCCCTGTGAATGATATCGAATAGTCTCCGTTCTCTGTTACTGATATCAAACACTCTCCCAGTTCTCTTTCACTGTTATAAAACACTCTCCCAGCTCCCGATCACTGATATCGAACACTCTCCCAGTTCCCTGTTACTGATATCGAACACTCTCCCAGTTCTCTGTCACTGATATAAAACACTCTCCCAGTTCCCTATCACTGATACCCAACACTCTCCCAGTTCCCTGTTATTGATATCGAACACTCTCCCATTTCCCGGATATCGAACACTCTTGGTTCCCTGTTACTCATATCAAACACTCTCCCTGTTCCCTGTTACTGATATGGAACATTCTCCTTGTTTGCTGTTACTCATTTCAAACACTCTCTCAGTTCTCTGTTAACGATATCGAACAGTCTCCGTTCCCTTGTAATGATATCGAACACTCTCCCAGTTCCCTATCACTGATATCGAACACTCACCCTGTTCCCTGTTACTGATATCAAACACTCTCCCAGTTCCCTATCACTGATATCGAACACTCTCCCAGTTCCCTGTTACTGATATCGAACACTCTCCCAGTTCCCTGTTACTGATATCAAACACTCTGCCAGTTCCTTGTTACTGATATCGAACAATCACCCAGCTCCCTGTTACTGATATCAAACACTCTCCCAGTTCCCTGTTACTGATATCAAACACTCTCCCAGTTCGCTATCACTGATATCGAACACTCTCCCAATTCCCTGTTACTCATATCAAACATTCTTCCAACTCCCTGTGACTGATATCGAATAGTCTCCGTTCTCTGTTAGTGATATCGAACACTCTCCCAATTCCCTGTTACTGTTATCGAATAATCCTCCAGTTCCGTTACTGATATCGATCATTCTCCCAGTTCCCTGTTACTTTTATCAAACACTCTCCCAGTTCTCGGTCAGTGATATAAAACACTCTCCCAGTTCCCTATCACTGCTATCGAAAACTGTCCCAGTTCCCTGTTACTGATATCGAATACTCTCCCAGTTCCTCGATATCGAACACACTTGGTTCCCTGTTACTCATATCAAATACTCTCCCTGTTCTCTGTTACTGATATTGAACATTCACCCTGTTTGCTTTTACTCATTTCAAACACTCTCTCAATTCCCTGTTACTGATATCGAACAGGCTCCGTTCCCTTGTAATTATATCGAACACTCTCCCAGTTCCCTGTTACTGATATCGAGCACTCTCCCAGTTCCCTGTTACTGATATCAAGCACTCTCCCAGTTCTCTGTTAGTGATATAAAACTCTCTCCCATTTCCCTATCACTGATATCGAACACTCACCCAGTTCCCTGTTACTGATATCAAACACTCTCCCAGGTCCCTTTCACTGATATCGAACACTCTTCCAACTCCCTGTAACTGATATCGAATACACTCCGTTCTCTGTTACTGATATCGAACACCCTCCTAATTCCCTGTTACTGTTATCTAACAATCTTCCAGTTCCCTGTTACTGACAACGAAAAGAATCGTTTCCCTTTTCCTGATATCGAACACTCTCCCAGTATCCTATCACTGTTATTGAACTCTCTCCCAATTCCCTTTTACTGATATCGAACAATCTTCCAGTTCCCTATTACTGATATCGAACACTCTCCCAGTTCCCTGTTACTGATATCGAGCAGTCTCCCAGTTCCCTGTTACTGATATCGAGCACTCTCCTAGTTCTCTGTTACTGATATAAAACACTCTCCCAGTTCCCTATCACTGATATTGAACACTCTCCCAGTTCTCTGTTAGTGATATAAAACACTCTCCAATTTCCCTATCACTGATATCGAACACTCTCCCAGTTCCCTGTTACTCATATCAAACACTTTTCCAGCTCCCTGCACCTGATATCGAATAGACTCCATTCTCTGTTAATGATATCGAACACTCTCCCAATTCCCTGTTACTGTTATCGAACAATCTTCCAGTTCCCTGTTACTGATATCGAACACTCTCCCAATTCCCTGTTACTGTTATCGAACAATCTTCCAGTTCCCTGTTACTGATATCGAACACTCTCCCAGTTCCCTGTTACTGATATCGAACACTCTCCCATTTCCCGGATATCGAACACTCTTGGTTCCCTGTTACTCATATCAAACACTCTCCCTGTTCTCTGTTACTGATATGGAACATTCTCCCTGTTTGCTGTTACTCATTTCAAACACTCACTCAGTTTCCTGTTAATGATATCGAACAGTCTCCGTTCCCTTGTAATGATATCGAACACACTGCCAGTTCCCTGTTACTGATATCGAACACTCTACCAGTTCCCTTATACTGATATCAAGCACTCTCCCAGTTCTCTGTTACTGATATAAAACACTCTCCCAGTTCCCTATCACTGATATCGAACACTCACCCTGTTCCCTGTTACTGATATCAAACACTCTCCAAGTTCCCTATTACTGAAATCAAACACTCTCCCATTTCCCTATCACTGATATCGAACATTCTCCCAGTTCCTCGTTACTCATATCAAACATTCTTCCAACTCCCTGTGACTGATATCGAATAGTCTCCGTTCTCTGTTAGTGATATCGAACACTCTCCCAATTCCCTGTTACTGTTATCGAACAATCTTCCAGTTCCGTTACTGATATCGAACACTCTCCCAGTTCCCTGTTACTTTTATCAAACACTCTCCCAGTTCTCTGTCAGTGATATAAAACACTCTCCCAGTTCCCTATCACTGATATCGAAAACTGTCCCAGTTCCCTGTTACTGATATCGAACACTCTCCCAGTTCCTCGATATCGAACACACTTGTTTCCCTGTTACTCATATCAAATACTCTCCTTGTTCCCTGTTACTGATATCGAACATTCACCCTGTTTGCTGTTACTCATTTCAAACACTCTCTCAATTCCCTGTTACTGATATCGAACAGGCTCCGTTCCCTTGTAATTATATCGATCACTCTCCCAGTTCCCTGTTACTGATATCGAGCGCTCTCCCAGTTCCCTGTTACTGATATCAAGCACTCTCCCAGTTCTCTGTTACTGATATAAAGCTCTCTCCCAGTTCCCTATCACTGATATCGAACACTCGCCCAGTTCTCTGTTAGTGATATAAAACACTCTCCCATTTCCCTATCACTGATATCGAACACTCTTCCAACTCCCTGTAACTGATATCGAATAGACTCCGTTCTCGGTTACTGAAATCGAACACTCTCCTAATTCCCTGTTACTGTTGTCGAACAATCTTCCAGTTCCCTGTAACTGACACCGAAAAGACTCGGCTCCCTTTTCCTGATATCGAACACTCTCCCAGTATCCTATCACAGTGATTGAACTCTCTCCCAACTCCCTGCTACTGATATCGAACAATCTTCCAGTTCCCTATTACTGATATCGAACACTCTCCCAGTTCCTTGTTACTCATATCAAATACTCTCCGTGTTCCCTGTTACTGATATCGAACGTTCGCCCTGTTTGCTGCTACTCATTTCAAACATTCTCTCAATTCCCTGTTACTGATATCGAACAGGCTCCGTTCCCTTGTAATGATATCGAAGACTCTCCCAGTTCCCTTTTACTGATATCGAGCAGTCTCCCAGTTCCCTGTTACTGATATCATGCACTCTCCCAGTTCTCTGTTACTGATATAAAACACTCTCCCAGTTCCCTATCACTGATATCGAACACTCACCCAGTTCCCTGTTACTGATATCAAACACTCTCCCAGTTCCCTTTCACTGATATCAAACACTCTCGCAGTTCCCTGTTTCTGATATCGAACACTCTCCCAGTTCCCTGTTACTGATATCAAACACTCTCCCAGTTCCCTGTTACTCATATCAAACACTGTTCTAATTCCCTGTAAATGATATTGAATAGACTCCGTTCTCTGTTACTGATATCGAACACTCTCCTAATTCCCTGTTACTGTTATCGAACAATCTTCCAGTTCCCTGTTACTGATATCGAACACTCTCCCAGTTCCCTATCACTGATATCGAACACTCACCCAGTTCCCTGTTACTGATATCAAACACTCTCCCAGTTCCCTGTTACTGATATCAAACACTCTCCCAGTTCGCTATCACTCATATCGAACACTCTCACAGTTCCCTGTTACTCATATCAAATCTCTTCCAACTCCCTGTAACTGAAATCGAATAGACTCCGTTCTCTGTTACTGATATCGAACACTCACCCTGTTCCCTGTTACTGATATCAAACACTCTCCCAGTTCCCTATCACTGATATCGAACACTCTCCCAGTACCCTGTTACTGATATCGAACACTCTCCCAGTTCCCTGTTACTGATATCAAACACTCTCCCATTTCCCTATCACTGATATCGAACACTCTCTCAGTTCCTTGTTACTGATATCGAACACTCTCCCAGTTCCCTGTTACTCATATGAAACACTTTTCCAGCTCCCTGCCACTGATGTCGAATAGAATCCGTTCTCTGTTAGTGATATCAAAAATCTCCCAATTCCCTGTTACTGTTATCGATCAATTTTCCAGTTCCCTGTTACTGTTATCGAATACTATCCCAGTTCTCTGTCACTGATATAAAACACTCTCCCTGTTCCCTATCACTGATATCGAACACTCTCCCAGTTCCCTGTTACTTATATCGAATACTCTCCCAGTTCTCTGTCACTGATATAAAACACTCTCCCAGTTCCCTATCACTGATATCGAACACTCTCCCAGTTCCCTGTTACTGATATCGAACACTCTCCCAGTTCCCTGTTACTCATATGAAACACTTTTCCAGCTCCCTGCCACTGATGTCGAATAGAATCCGTTCTCTGTTAGTGATATCAAAAATCTCCCAATTCCCTGTTACTGTTATCGAACAATCTTCCAGTTCCCTGTTACTGTTATCGAATACTATCCCAGTTCTCTGTCACTGATATAAAACACTCTCCCAGTTCCCTATCACTGATATCGAACACTCTCCCAGTTCCCTGTTACTGATATCGAATACTCTCCCAGTTCTCTGTCACTGATATAAAACACTCTCCCAGTTCCCTATCACTGATATCGAACACTCTCCCAGTTCCCTGTTACTGATATCGAACACTGTCCCATTTCCCGGATATCGAACACTCTTCGTTCCCTGTTACTCATATTAAACACTCTCCCTGTTCCCTGTTACTGATATGGAACATTCTCCTTGTTTTCTGTTACTCATTTCAAACACTCTCTCAGTTCTCTGTTAACGATATCGAATAGTCTCCGTTCCCTTGTAATGATATCGAACACTCTCCCAGTTCCCTATCACTGATATAGAACACTCACCCTGTTCCCTGTTACTGATATCAAACACTCTCCCAGTTCCCTATCACTGATATCGAACACTCTCCCAGTTCCCTGTTACTGATATCGAACACTCTCCCAGTTCCCTGTTACTGATATCAAACACTCTCCCATTTCCCTATCACTGATATCGAACACTCTCCCAGTTCCTTGTTACTCATATCAAACACTCCTCCAACAACCTGTGACTGATATCGAATAGACTCCGTTCTCTGTTACTGATATCATACACTCTCCCAATTCCCTGTTACTGTTATCGAACAATGTTCCAGTTCTCTGTTAATGATATCGAACACTCTCCCAGTTTCCTGTTACTGATATCAAACACTCTCCCAATTCTCTGCTTCTTATATAAACACTCTCCCTGTTCCCTATCACTGATATCGAACACTCTCCCAGTTTCCTCTTACTCATATCAAACACTCTCCCCGTTCCCTATTACTGATTCCGAAAGGACTCGGTTCCCTTTTACTGAAATCGAACACTCTCCCAGTTCCTTGTTATTGATATCAAACACTCTCCCAGTTCCCTTTCACTGATATCGAACACTCTCGCAGTTCCCTGTTTCTGATATCGAAAACTCTCCCAGTTCCCTATTACTGATATCAAACACTCTCCCAGTTCCCTGTTACTCATATCAAACAATGTTCCAACTCCCTGTAACTGATATCGAATAGACTCCGTTTTCTGTTACTGATATCGAACACTCTCCTAATTCCCTGTTACTGTTATCGAACAATCTTACAGTTCCCTGTTACTGATATCGAACACTCTCCCAGTTCCCTGTTACTCATATCAAACACTTTTCCAGATCCCTGCCACTGATGTCGAATAGAATCCGTTCTCTGTTAGTGATATCAAAACTCTCCCAATTCCCTGTTACTGTTATCGAACAATCTTCCAGTTCCCTGTTACTGTTATCGAATACTCTCCCAGTTCTCTGTCACTGATATCGAACACTCTCCCAGTTCCCTGTTACTGATATCGAACACTCTCCCATTTCCCGGATATCGAACACTCTTGGTTCCCTGTTACTCATATTAAACACTCTCCCTGTTCCCTGTTACTGATATGGAACATTCTCCTTGTTTGCTGTTACTCATTTCAAACACTCTCTCAGTTCTCTGTTAACGATATCGAACAGTCTCCGTTCCTTTGTAATGATATCGAACACTCTCCCAGTTCCCTATCACTGATATCGAACACTCACCCTGTTCCCTGTTACTGATGTCAAACACTCTCCCAGTTCCCTATCACTGATATCGAACACTCTCCCAGTTCCCTGTTACTGATATCGAACACTCTCCCAGTTCCCTGTTACTGATATCAAACACTCTCCCATTTCCCTATCACTGATATCGAACACTCTCCCAGTTCCTTGTTACTCATATCAAACACTCTTCCAACTCCCTGTAACTGATATCGAATAGACTCCGTTTTCTGTTACTGATATCGAACACTCTCCTAATTCCCTGTTACTGTTATCGAACAATCTTTCATTTCCCTGTTACTGATATCGAACACTCTCCCAGTTCCCTATCACTGATATCGAACACTCACCCAGTTCCCTGTTACTGATATCACACTCTCTCCCAGTTCCCTTTCACTGATATCGAACACTCTCCCAGTTCCTTGTTACTGATATCGAACTCTCTCCCCGTTCCCTGTCACTGAAACCGAAAAGACTCGATTCCCTTTTACTGATATCGAACACTCTCCCAGTATCCTATCACTGTTATTGAACTCTCTCCCAATTCCCTGTTACTGATATCGAACAATCTTCCAGTTCCCTATTACTGATATCGAACACTCTCCCAGTTCCCTTTTACTCATATCAAACACTTCTCCAGCTCCCTGCAACTAATGTCGAATAGACTCCGCTCTCTGTTAGTGATATCGAACACTCTCCTAATTCCCTGTTAGTGTTACCGAACAATCTTCCAGTTCTCTGTTACTGATTTCGAATACTCTCCCAGTTCCCTGTTACTGATATCAAACACTCTCCCAGTTCTCTGTCACTGATATAAAACTCTCTCCCAGTTCCCTATCACTGATATCGAACACTCTCCCAGTTCCCTGTTACTGATATCGAACACTCTCCCATTTCCCGGATATCGAACACTCTTGGTTCCCTGTTACTCATATCAAACACTCTCCCTGTTCCCTGTTACTGATATGGAACATTCTCCCTGTTTGCTGTTACTCATTTCAAACACTCTCTCAGTTCCCTGTTACTGATATCGAAAACTCTCCCAGTTCCCTGTTACTGATATCAAACACTCTCCCATTTCCCTATCACTGATATCGAACACTCTCTCAGTTCCTTGTTACTGATATCGAACACTCTCCCAGTTCCCTGTTACTCATATGAAACACTTTTCCAGCTCCCTGCCACTGATGTCGAATAGAATCCGTTCTCTGTTAGTGATATCAAAAATCTCCCAATTCCCTGTTACTGTTATCGAACAATCTTCCAGTTCCCTGTTACTGTTATCGAATACTATCCCAGTTCTCTGTCACTGATATAAAACACTCTCCCAGTTCCCTATCACTGATATCGAACACTCTCCCAGTTCCCTGTTACTGATATCGAATACTCTCCCAGTTCTCTGTCACTGATATAAAACACTCTCCCAGTTCCCTATCACTGATATCGAACACTCTCCCAGTTCCCTGTTACTGATATCGAACACTGTCCCATTTCCCGGATATCGAACACTCTTCGTTCCCTGTTACTCATATTAAACACTCTCCCTGTTCCCTGTTACTGATATGGAACATTCTCATGTTTTCTGTTACTCATTTCAAACACTCTCTCAGTTCTCTGTTAACGATATCGAACAGTCTCCGTTCCCTTGTAATGATATCGAACACTCTCCCAGTTCCCTATCACTGATATCGAACACTCTCCCAGTTCCCTGTTACTGATATCGAACACTCTCCCAGTTCCCTGTTACTGATATCAAACACTCTCCCATTTCCCTATCACTGATATCGAACACTCTCCCAGTTCCTTGTTACTCATATCAAACACTCCTCCAACAACCTGTGACTGATGTCGATTAGACTCCGTTCTCTGTTACTGATATCGAACACTCTCCCAATTCCCTGTTACTGTTATCGAACAATGTTCCAGTTCTCTGTTAATGATATCGAACACTCTCCGAGTTCCCTGTTACTGATATCAAACACTCTCCCAATTCTCTGCTTCTTATATAAACACTCTCCCTGTTCCCTATCACTGATATCGAACACTCTCCCAGTTTCCTCTTACTCATATCAAACACTCTCCCCGTTCCCTGTTACTGATTCCGAAAGGACTCGGTTCCCTTTTACTGAAATCGAACACTCTCCCAGTTCCTTGTTATTGATATCGAACACTCTCCCAGTTCCATGATATCGAACACTCTTGGTTCCCTGTTACTCATATCAAATACTCTCCCGGTTCCCTGTTACTGATATCAAACACTCTCCCAGTTCCCTTTCACTGATGTCGAATAGAATCCGTTCTCTGTTAGTGATATCAAAACTCTCCCAATTCCCTGTCACTGTTATCGAACAATCTTCCAGTTCCCTGTTACTGTTATCGAATACTCTCCCAGTTCTCTGTCACTGATATAAAACACTCTCCCAGTTCCCTATCACTGATATCGAACACTCTCCCAGTTCCCTGTTACTGATATCGAACACTCTCCCATTTCCCGGATATCGAACACTCTTGGTTCCCTGTTACTCATATTAAACACTCTCCCTGTTCCCTGTTACTGATATGGAACATTCTCCTTGTTTGCTGTTACTCATTTCAAACACTCTCTCAGTTCTCTGTTAACGATATCGAACAGTCTCCGTTCCCTTGTAATGATATCGAACACTCTCCCAGTTCCCTATCACTGATATCGAACACTCACCCTGTTCCCTGTTACTGATGTCAAACACTCTCCCAGTTCCCTATCACTGATATCGAACACTCTCCCAGTTCCCTGTTACTGATATCGAACACTCACCCAGTTCCCTGTTACTGATATCAAACACTCTCCCATTTCCCTATCACTGATATCGAACACTCTCCCAGTTCCTTGTTACTCATATCAAACACTCTTCCAACAACCTGTGACTGATATCGAATAGACTCCGTTCTCTGTTACTGATATCGAACACTCTCCCAATTCCCTGTTACTGTTATCGAACAATGTTCCAGTTCTCTGTTAATGATATCGAACACTCTCCCAGTTCCCTGTTAGTGATATCAAACTCTCTCACAATTCTCTGCTTCTTATATAAACACTCTCCCTGTTCCCTATCACTGATATCGAACACTCTCCCAGTTTCCTCTTACTCATATCAAACACTCTCCCCGTTCCCTGTTACTGATTCCGAAAGGACTCGGTTCCCTTTTACTGAAATCGAACACCCTCCCAGTTCCATGATATCGAACACTCTTGGTTCCCTGTTACTCATATCAAATACTCTCCCGGTTCCCTGTTACTGATATCAAACACTCTCCCAGTTCCCTTTCACTGATATCGAACACTCTCGCAGTTCCCTGTTTCTGATATCGAAAACTCTCCCAGTTCCCTATTACTGATATCAAACACTCTCCCAGTTCCCTGTTACTCATATCAAACACTGTTCCAACTCCCTGCAACTGATATCGAATAGACTCCGTTTTCTGTTACTGATATCGAACACTCTCCTAATTCCCTGTTACTGTTATCGAACAATCTTGCAGTTCCCTGTTACTGATATCGAACACTCTCCCAGTTCCCTGTTACTCATATCAAACACTTTTCCAGCTCCCTGCCACTGATGTCGAATAGAATCCGTTCTCTGTTAGTGATATCGAACACTCTCCCAATTCCCTGTTAGTGTTATCGAATACTCTCCCAGTTCCCTGTTACTGATATCAAACACTCTCCCAGTTCTCTGTCACTGATATAAAACTCTCTCCCAGTTCCCTATCACTGATATCGAACACTCTCCCAGTTCCCTGTTACTGATATCGAACACTCTCCCATTTCCCGGATATCGAACACTCTTGGTTCCCTGTTACTCATATCAAATACTCTCCCTGTTCCCTGTTACTGATATGGAACATTCTCCCTGTTTGCTGTTACTCATTTCAAACACTCTCTCAGTTCCCTGTTAATGATATCGAACAGTCTCCGTTCCCTTGTAATGATATCGAACACTCTCCCAGTTCCCTGTTACTGATATCGAACACTCTCCCAGTTCCCTGTTCCTGATATCAAACACTCTCCCAGTTACCTGTTACTGATATCAAACACTCTCCCAGTTCGCTATCACTCATATCGAACACTCTCCCAGTTCCCTGTTACTCATATCAAATCTCTTCCAACGCCCTGTAACTGAAATCGAATAGACTCCGTTCTCTGTTACTGATATCGAACACTCACCCTGTTCCCTGTTACTGATATCAAACACTCTCCCAGTTCCCTATCACTGATATCGAACTCTCTCCCAGTTCCCTGTTACTGATATCGAACACTCTCCCAGTTCCCTGTTACTGATATCAAACACTCTCCCATTTCCCTATCACTGATATCGAACACTCTCCCAGTTCCTTGTTACTCATATCAAACACTCTTCCAACAACCTGTGACTGATATCGAATAAACTCCGTTCTCTGTTACTGATATCGAACACTCTCCCAATTCCCTGTTACTGTTATCGAACAATGTTCCAGTTCTCTGTTAATGATATCGAACACTCTCCCAGTTCCCTGTTACTCATATCAAACACTCTCCCCGTTCCCTGTTACTGATTCCGAAAGGACTCTGTTCCCTTTTACTGAAATCGAACACTCTCCCAGTAATCCTGTTATTGATATCGAACACTCTCCTAGTTCCATGATATCGAACACTCTTGGTTCCCTGTTACACATATCAAATACTCTCCCGGTTCCCTGTTACTGATATCAAACACTCTCCCAGTTCCCTTTCACTGATGTCGAACACTCTCGCAGTTCCCTGTTTCTGATAGCGAAAACTCTCCCAGTTCCCTGTTACTGATATCAAACACTCTCCCAGTTCCCTGTTACTCATATCAAACACTGTTCCAACTCCCTGTAACTGATATCGAATAGACTCCATTTTCTGTTACTGATATCTAACACTCTCCTAATTCCCTGTTACTGTTATCGAACAATCTTCCAGTTCCCTGTTACTGATATCGAACACTCTCCCAGTTCCCTATCACTGATATCGAACACTCACCCAGTTCCCTGTTACTGATATCAAACTCTCTCCCAGTTCCCTTTCACTGATATCGAACACTCTCCCAGTTCCTTGTTACTGATATCGAACTCTCTCCCCGTTCCCTGTTACTGAAACCGAAAAGACTCGATTCCCTTTTACTGATATCGAACACTCTCCCAGTATCCTATCACTGTTATTGAACTCTCTCCCAATTCCCTGTTACTGATATCGAACAATCTTCCAGTACCCTATTACTGATATCGAACACTCTCCCAGTTCCCTTTTACTCATATCAAACACTTCTCCAGCTCCCTGCAACTAATGTCGAATAGACTCCACTCTCTGTTAGTGATATCGAACACTCTCCCAATTCCCTGTTACTGTTATCGAACAATCTTCCAGTTCTCTGTTACTGATATCGAATACTCTCCCAGTTCCCTGTTACTGATATCAAACACTCTCCCAGTTCTCTGTCACTGATATAAAACTCTGTCCCAGTTCCCTATCACTGATATCGAACACTCTCCCAGTTCCCTGTTACTGATATCGAACACTCTCCCATTTCCCGGATATCGAACACTCTTGGTTCCCTGTTACTCATATCAAACACTCTCCCTGTTCCCTGTTACTGATATGGAACATTCTCCCTGTTTGCTGTTATTCATTTCAAACACTCTCTCAGTTCCCTGTTAATGATATCGAACAGTCTCCGTTCCCTTGTAATGATATCGAACACTCTCCCAGTTCCCTGGTACTGATATCGAACACTCTCCCAGTTCCCTGTTACTGATATCAAACACTCTCCCAGTTCCCTGTTACTGATATCAAACACTCTCCCAGTTCGCTATCACTCATATCGAACACTCTCCCAGTTCCCTGTTACTCATATCAAATCTCTTCCAACTCCCTGTAACTGAAATCGAATAGACTCCGTTCTCTGTTACTGATATCGAACACTCACCCTGTTCCCTGTTATTGATATCAAACACTCTCCCAGTTCCCTATCACTGATATCGAACACTCTCCCAGTTCCCTGTTACTGATATCGAACACTCTCCCAGTTCCCTGTTACTGATATCGAACACTCTCCCAGTTCCCTGTTCCTGATATCAAACACTCTCCCAGTTCCCTGTTACTGATATCAAACACTCTCCCAGTTCGCTATCACTCATATCGAACACTCTCCCAGTTCCCTGTTACTCATATCAAATCTCTTCCAACTCCCTGTAACTGAAATCGAATAGACTCCGTTCTCTGTTACTGATATCGAACACTCACCCTGTTCCCTGTTACTGATATCAAACACTCTCCCAGTTCCCTATCACTGATATCGAACTCTCTCCCAGTTCCCTGTTACTGATATCGAACACTCTCCCAGTTCCCTGTTACTGATATCAAACACTCTCCCATTTCCCTATCACTGATATCGAACACTCTCCCAGTTCCTTGTTACTCATATCAAACACTCTTCCAACAACCTGTGACTGATATCGAATAGACTCCGTTCTCTGTTACTGATATCAAACACTCTCCCAATTCTCTGCTTCTTATATAAACACTCTCCCTGTTCCCTATCACTGATATCGAACACTCTCCCAGTTTCCTCTTACTCATATCAAACACTCTCCCCGTTCCCTGTTACTGATTCCGAAAGGACTCGGTTCCCTTTTACTGAAATCGAACACTCTCCCAGTTCCCTGTTATTGATATCGAACACTCTCCCAGT
This sequence comes from Mobula birostris, assembly GCF_030028105.1. Classification (NCBI taxonomy): domain Eukaryota; kingdom Metazoa; phylum Chordata; class Chondrichthyes; order Myliobatiformes; family Myliobatidae; genus Mobula; species Mobula birostris. The sequence continues at coordinate 165,805 of NW_027277570.1, forward strand.
TCCATGATATTGAACACTCTTGGTTCCCTGTTACTCATATCAAATACTCTCCCGGTTCCCTGTTACTGATATCAAACACTCTCCCAGTTCCCTGTTACTGATATCAAACACTCTCTCAGTTCCCTGTTACTCATATCAAACACTGTTCCAACTCCCTGTAACTGATATCGAATAGACTCCGTTTTCTGTTACTGATATCTAACACTCTCCTAATTCCCTGTTACTGTTATCGAACAATCTTCCAGTTCCCTGTTACTGATATCGAACACTCTCCCAGTTCCCTATCACTGATATCGAACACTCACCCAGTTCCCTGTTACTGATATCAAACTCTCTCCCAGTTCCCTTTCACTGATATCGAACACTCTCCCAGTTCCTTGTTACTGATATCGAACTCTCTCCCCGTTCCCTGTTACTGAAACCGAAAAGACTCGATTCCCTTTTACTGATATCGAACACTCTCCCAGTATCTTATCACTGTTATTGAACTCTCTCCCAATTCCCTGTTACTGATATCGAACAATCTTCCAGTTCCCTATTACTGATATCGAACACTCTCCCAGTTCCCTTTTACTCATATCAAACACTTCTCCAGCTCCCTGCAACTAATGTCGAATAGACTCCGCTCTCTGTTAGTGATATCGAACACTCTCCCAATTCCCTGTTACTGTTATCGAACAATCTCCCAGTTCCCTGTTACTGATATCAAACACTCTCCCAGTTCTCGTTCACTGATATAAAACTCTCTCCCAGTTCCCTATCACTGATATCGAACACTCTCCCAGTTCCCTGTTACTGATATCGAACACTCTCCCATTTCCCGGATATCGAACACTCTTGGTTCCCTGTTACTCATATCAAACACTCTCCCTGTTCCCTGTTACTGATATCGAACATTCTCCCTGTTTGCTGTTACTCATTTCAAACACTCTCTCAGTTCCCTGTTAATGATATCGAACAGTCTCCGTTCCCTTGTAATGATATCGAACACTCTCCCAGTTCACTGTTACTGATATCGAACACTCTCCCAGTTCCCTGTTACTGATATCAAACACTCTCCCAGTTCCCTGTTACTGATATCAAACACTCTCCCAGTTCGCTATCACTGATATCGAACACTCTCCCAGTTCCCTGTTACTCATATCAAACACTCTTCCAACAACCTGTGACTGATATCGAATAGACTCCGTTCTCTGTTACTGATATCGAACACTCTCCCAATTCCCTGTTACTGTTATCGAACAATGTTCCAGTTCTCTGTTAATGATATCGAACACTCTCCCAGTTCCCTGTTACTGATATCAAACACTCTCCCAATTCTCTGCTTCTTATATAAACACTCTCCCTGTTCCCTATCACTGATATCGAACACTCTCCCAGTTTCCTCTTACTCATATCAAACACTCTCCCCATTCCCTGTTACTGATTCCGAAAGGACTCGGTTCCCTTTTACTGAAATCGAACACTCTCCCAGTTCCCTGTTATTGATATCGAACACTCTCCCAGTTCCATGATATCGAACACTCTTGGTTCCCTGTTACTCATATCAAATACTCTCCCGGTTCCCTGTTACTGATATCAAACACTCTCCCAGTTCCCTTTCACTGATATCGAACACTCTCGCAGTTCCCTGTTTCTGATATCGAAAACTCTCCCAGTTCCCTGTTACTGATATCAAACAATGTTCCAACTCCCTGTAACTGATATCGAATAGACTCCGTTTTCTGTTAAAGATATCGAACACTCTCCTAATTCCCTGTTACTGTTATCGAACAATCTTCTAGTTCCCTGTTACTGATATCGAACACTCTCCCAGTTCCCTATCACTGATATCGAACACTCACCCAGTTCCCTGTTACTGATATCAAACTCTCTCCCAGTTCCCTTTCACTGATATCGAACACTCTCCCAGTTCCTTGTTACTGATATCGAACTCTCTCCCCGTTCCCTGTTACTGAAACCGAAAAGACTCGATTCCCTTTTACTGATATCGAACACTCTCCCAGTATCTTATCACTGTTATTGAACTCTCTCCCAATTCCCAGTTACTGATATCGAACAATCTTCCAGTTCCCTATTACTGATATCGAACACTCTCCCAGTTCCCTTTTACTCATATCAAACACTTCTCCAGCTCCCTGCAACTAATGTCGAATAGACTCCGCTCTCTGTTAGTGATATCGAACACTCTCCCAATTCCCTGTTACTGATATCTAACACTCTCCCAGTTCCCTGTTACTGATATCGAACACTCTCCCATTTCCCGGATATCGAACACTCTTGGTTCCCTGTTACTCATATCAAACACTCTCCCTGTTCCCTGTTACTGACATCGAACATTCTCCCTGTTTGCTGTTACTCATTTCAAACACTCTCTCAGTTCCCTGTTAATGATATCGAACAGTCTCCGTTCCCTTGTAATGATATCGAACACTCTCCCAGTTCCCTGTTACTGATATCGAACACTCTCCCAGTTCCCTGTTACTGATATCAAACACTCTCCCAGTTCCCTGTTACTGATATCAAACACTCTCCCAGTTCGCTATCACTGATATCGAACACTCTCCCAGTTCCCTGTTACTCATATCAAATCTCTTCCAACTCCCTGTAACTGAAATAGAATAGACTCCGTTCTCTGTTACTGATATCGAACAGTCTCCCAGTTCCTTGTTACTCATATCAAACACTCTTCCAACAACCTGTGACTGATATCGAATACACTCCGTTCTCTGTTACTGATATCGAACACTCTCCCAATTCCCTGTTACTGTTATCGAACAATGTTCCAGTTCTCTGTTAATGATATCGAACACTCTCCCAGTTCCCTGTTATTGATATCAAACACTCTCCCAATTCTCTGCTTCTTATATAAACACTCTCCCAGTTCCCTGTTATTGATATCGAACACTCTCCCAGTTCCATGATATCGAACACTCTTGGTTCCCTGTTACTCATATCAAATACTCTCCCGGTTCCCTGTTACTGATATCAAACACTCTCCCAGTTACCTTTCACTGTTATCGAACAATGTTCCAGTTCTCTGTTAATGATATCGAACACTCCCCCAGTTCCCTACTACTGATATCAAACACTCTCCCAGTTCCCTGTTTCTGATATCAAACACTCTCCCAGTTGCCTGTTACTGATATCAAACACTCTCCCATTTCCCTATCACAGATATCGAACACTCTCCCAGTTCCTTGTTACGCATATAAAACACTCTTCCAACTCCGTGACTGATATCGAATAGACTCTTTTCTCTGTTACTGATATCGAACACTCTCGCAGTTCCCTGTTTCTGATATCGAAAACTCTCCCAGTTCCCTGTTACTGATATCAAACACTCTCCCAGTTCCCTGTTACTCATATCAAACAATGTTCCAACTCCCTGTAACTGATATCGAATAGACTCCGTTTTCTGTTACTGATATCGAACACTCTCCTAATTCCCTGTTACTGTTATCGAACAATCTTCCAGTTCCCTGTTACTGATATCGAACACTCTCCCAGTTCCCTATCACTGATATCGAACACTCACCCAGTTCCCTGTTACTGATATCAAACTCTCTCCCAGTTCCCTTTCACTGATATCGAACACTCTCCCAGTTCCTTGTTACTGATATCGAACTCTCTCCCCGTTCCCTGTTACTGAAACCGAAAAGACTCGATTCCCTTTTACTGATATCGAACACTCTCCCAGTATCCTATCACTGTTATTGAACTCTCTCCCAATTCCCTGTTACTGATATCGAACAATCTTCCAGTTCCCTATTACTGATATCGAACACTCTCCCAGTTCCCTTTTACTCATATCAAACACTTCTCCAGCTCCCTGCAACTAATGTCGAATAGACTCCGCTCTCTGTTAGTGATATCGAACACTCTCCCAATTCCCTGTTACTGTTATCGAACAGTCTTCCAGTTCTCTGTTACTGATATCGAATACTCTCCCAGTTCCCTGTTACTGATATCAAACACTCTCCCAGTTCTCTGTCACTGATATAAAACTCTCTCCCAGTTCCCTATCACTGATATCGAACACTCTCCCAGTTCCCTGTTACTGATATCGAACACTCTCCCATTTCCCGGATATCGAACACTCTTGGTTCCCTGTTACTCATATCAAACACTCTCCCTGTTCCCTGTTACTGATATGGAACATTCTCCCTGTTTGCTGTTACTCATTTCAAACACTCTCTCAGTTCCCTGTTAATGATATCGAACAGTCTCCGTTCCCTTGTAATGATATCGAACACTCTCCCAGCTCCCTGTTACTGATATCGAACACTCTCCCAGTTCCCAGTTACTGATATCAAACACTCTCCCAGTTCCCTGTTACTGATATCAAACACTCTCCCAGTTCGCTATCACTGATATTGAACACTCTCCCAGTTCCCTGTTACTCATATCAAATCTCTTCCAACTCCCTGTAACTGAAATCGAATAGACTCCGTTCTCTGTTACTGATATCGAACACTCTCCCAATTCCCTGTTACTGTTATCGAACAATGTTCCAGTTCTCTGTTAATGATATCGAACACTCCCCCAGTTCCCTACTACTGATATCAAACACTCTCCCAGTTCCCTGTTTCTGATATCAAACACTCTCCCAGTTGCCTGTTACTGATATCAAACACTCTCCCATTTCCCCATCACTGATATCGAACACTCTCCCAGTTCCTTGTTACGCATATAAAACACTCTTCCAACTCCGTGACTGATATCGAATAGACTCTTTTCTCTGTTACTGATATCGAACACTCTCCCAATTCCCTGTTACAGTTATCGAACAATGTTCCAGTTCTCTGTTAATGATATCGAACAATGTTCCAGTTCCCTGTTACTGATATCAAACACTCTCCCAATTCACAGTTTCTTATATAAACACTCTCCCAATTCCCTATCTCTGATATCGAACACTCTCCCAGTTTCCTCTTACTCATATCAAACACTCTCCCCGTTCCCTGTTACTGATTCCGAAAGGACTCGATTCCCTTTTACTGAAATCGAACACTCTCCCAGTTCCCTGTTACTGATATCGAACACTCTCCCAGTTCCCTGTTACTCATATCAAACAATGTTCCAACTCTCTGTAACTGATATCGAATAGACTCCGTTTTCTGTTACTGATATCGAACACTCTCCTAATTCCCTGTTACTGTTATCGAACAATCTTCCAGTTCCCTGTTACTGATATCGAACACTCTCCCAGTTCCCTATCACTGATATCGAACACTCACCCAGTTCCCTGTTACTGATATCAAACTCTCTCCCAGTTCCCTTTCACTGATATCGAACACTCTCCCAGTTCCTTGTTACTGATATCGAACTCTCTCCCCGTTCCCTGTTACTGAAACCGAAAAGACTCGATTCCCTTTTACTGATATCGAACAGTCTCCGAGTATCCTATCACTGTTATTGAACTCTCTCCCAATTCCCTGTTACTGATATCGAACAATCTTCCAGTTCCCTATTTCTGATATCGAACACTCTCCCAGTTCCCTTTTACTCATATCAAACACTTCTCCAGCTCCCTGCAACTAATGTCGAATAGACTCCGCTCTCTGTTAGTGATATCGAACACTCTCCCAATTCCCTGTTACTGTTATCGAACAGTCTTCCGGTTCTCTGTTACTGATATCGAATACTCTCCCAGTTCCCTGTTACTGATATCAAACACTCTCCCAGTTCTCTGTCACTGATATAAAACTCTCTCCCAGTTCCCTATCACTGATATCGAACACTCTCCCAGTTCCCTGTTACTGATATCGAACACTCTCCCATTTCCCGGATATCGAACACTCTTGGTTCCCTGTTACTCATATCAAACACTCTCCCTGTTCCCTGTTACTGATATGGAACATTCTCCCTGTTTGCTGTTACTCATTTCAAACACTCTCTCAGTTCCCTGTTAATGATATCGAAGAGTCTCCGTTCCCTTGTTATGATATCGAACACTCTCCCACTTCCCTGTTACTGATATCGAACACTCTCCCAGTTCCCAGTTACTGATATCAAACACTCTCCCAGTTCCCTGTTACTGATATCAAACACTCTCCCAGTTCGCTATCACTGATATCGAACACTCTCCCAGTTCCCTGTTACTCATATCAAATCTCTTCCAACTCCCTGTAACTGAAATCGAATAGACTCCGTTCTCTGTTACTGATATCGAACACTCTCCCAATTCCCTGTTACTGTTATCGAACAATGTTCCAGTTCTCTGTTAATGATATCGAACACTCCCACAGTTCCCTACTACTGATATCAAACACTCTCCCAGTTCCCTGTTTCTGATATCAAACACTCTCCCAGTTGCCTGTTACTGATATCAAACACTCTCCCATTTCCCTATCACTGATATCGAACACTCTCCCAGTTCCTTGTTACGCATATAAAACACTCTTCCAACTCCGTGACTGATATCGAATAGACTCTTTTCTCTGTTACTGATATCGAACACTCTCCCAATTCCCTGTTACAGTTATCGAACAATGTTCCAGTTCTCTGTTAATGATATCGAACAATGTTCCAGTTCCCTGTTACTGATATCAAACACTCTCCCAGTTCCCTATTACTGATATCGAACACTCACCCAGTTCCCTGTTACTGATATCAAACTCTCTCCCAGTTCCCTTTCACTGATATCGAACACTCTCCCAGTTCCTTGTTACTGATATCGAACTCTCTCCCCGTTCCCTGTTACTGAAACCGAAAAGACTCGATTCCCTTTTACTGATATCGAACACTCTCCCAGTATCCTATCACTGTTATTGAACTCTCTCCCAATTCCCTGTTACTGATATCGAACAATCTTCCAGTTCCCTATTACTGATATCGAACACTCTCCCAGTTCCCTTTTACTCATATCAAACACTTCTCCAGCTCCCTGCAACTAATGTCGAATAGACTCCGCTCTCTGATAGTGATATCGAACACTCTCCCAATTCCGTTACTGTTATCGAACAATCTTCCAGTTCTCTGTTACTGATATCGAATACTCTCCCAGTTCCCTGTTACTGATATCAAACACTCTCCCAGTTCTCGTTCTCTGATATAAAACTCTCTCCCAGTTCCCTATCACTGATATCGAACACTCTCCCAGTTCCCTGTTACTGATATCGAACACTCTTGGTTCCCTGTTACTCATATCAAACACTCTCCCTGTTCCCTGTTACTGATATCGAACATTCTCCCTGTTTGCTGTTACTCATTTCAAACACTCTCTCAGTTCCCTGTTAATGATATCGAACAGTCTCCGTTCCCTTGTAATGATATCGAACACTCTCCCAGTTCCCTGTTACTGATATCGAACACTCTCCCAGTTCCCTGTTACTGATATCAAACACTCTCCCAGTTCCCTGTTACTGATATCAAACACTCTCCCAGTTCGCTATCACTGATATCGAACACTCTCCCAGTTCCCTGTTACTCATATCAAATCTCTTCCAACTCCCTGTAACTGAAATCGAATAGATTCCGTTCTCTGTTACTGATATCGAACACTCTCCCAGTTCCTTGTTACTCATATCAAACACTCTTCCAACAACCTGTGACTGATATCGAATAGACTCCGTTCTCTGTTACTGATATCGAACACTCTCCCAATTCCCTGTTACTGTTATCGAACAATGTTCCAGTTCTCTGTTAATGATATCGAACACTCTCCCAGTTCCCTGTTACTGATATCAAACACTCTCCCAATTCTCTGCTTCTTATATAAACACTCTCCCTGTTCCCTATCACTGATATCGAACACTCTCCCAGTTTCCTCTTACTCATATCAAACACTCTCCCCGTTCCCTGTTACTGATTCCGAAAGGACTCGGTTCCCTTTTACTGAAATCGAACACTCTCCCAGTTCCTTGTTATTGATATCGAACACTCTCCCAGTTCCATGATATCGAACACTCTTGGTTCCCTGTTACTCATATCAAATACTCTCCCGGTTCCCTGTTACTCATATCAAACACTCTCCCAGTTCCCTTTCACTGATATCGAACACTCACCCAGTTCCCTGTTACTGGTATCACACTCTCTCCCAGTTCCCTTTCACTGATATCGAACACTCTCCCAGTTCCTTGTTACTGATATCGAACTCTCTCCCCGTTCCCTGTCACTGAAACCGAAAAGACTCGATTCCCTTTTACTGATATCGAACACTCTCCCAGTATCCTATCACTGTTATTGAACTCTCTCCCAATTCCCTGTTACTGATATCGAACAATCTTCCAGTTCCCTATTACTGATATCGAACACTCTCCCAGTTCCCTTTTACTCATATCAAACACTTCTCCAGCTCCCTGCAAGTAATGTCGAATAGACTCCGCTCTCTGTTAGTGATATCGAACACTCTCCCAATTCCCTGTTACTGTTATCGAACAATCTTCCAGTTCTCTGTTACTGATATCGAATACTCTCCCAGTTCCCCGTTACTGATATCAAACACTCTCCCAGTTCTCTGTCACTGATATAAAACTCTCTCCCAGTTCCCTATCACTGATATCGAACACTCTCCCAGTTCCCTGTTACTGATATCGAACACTCTCCCATTTCCCGGATATCGAACACTCTTGGTTCCCTGTTACTCATATCAAACACTCTCCCTGTTCCCTGTTACTGATATGGAACATTCTCCCTGTTTGCTGTTACTCATTTCAAACACTCTCTCAGTTCCCTGTTAATGATATCGAACAGTCTCCGTTCCCTTGTAATGATATCGAACACTCTCCCAGTTCCCTGTTACTGATATCGAACACTCTCCCAGTTCCCTGTTACTGATATCAAACACTCTCCCAGTTCCCTGTTACTGATATCAAACACTCTCCCAGTTCGCTATCACTCATATCGAACACTCTCCCAGTTCCCTGTTACTCATATCAAATCTCTTCCAACTCCCTGTAACTGAAATCGAATAGACTCCGTTCTCTGTTACTGATATCGAACACTCACCCTGTTCCCTGTTACTGATATCAAACACTCTCCCAGTTCCCTATCACTGATATCGAACTCTCTCCCAGTTCCCTGTTACTGATATCGAACACTCTCCCAGTTCCCTGTTACTGATATCAAACACTCTCCCATTTCCCTATCACTGATATCGAACACTCTCCCAGTTCCTTGTTACTCATATCAAACACTCTTCCAACAACCTGTGACTGATATCGAATAGACTCCGTTCTCTGTTACTGATATCGAACACTCTCCCAATTCCCTGTTACTGTTATCGAACAATGTTCCAGTTCTCTGTTAATGATATCGAACACTCTCCCAGTTCCCTGTTACTGATATCAAACACTCTCCCAATTCTCTGCTTCTTATATAAACACTCTCCCTGTTCCCTATTACTGATATCGAACACTCTCCCAGTTTCCTCTTACTCATATCAAACACTCTCCCCGTTCCCTGTTACTGATTCCGAAAGGACTCGGTTCCCTTTTACTGAAATCGAACACTCTCCCAGTTCCCTGTTATTGATATCGAACACTCTCCCAGTTCCATGATATCGAACACTCTTGGTTCCCTGTTACTCATATCAAATACTCTCCCGGTTCCCTGTTACTGATATCAAACACTCTCCCAGTTCCCTTTCACTGATATCGAACACTCTCGCAGTTCCCTGTTTCTGATAGCGAAAACTCTCCCAGTTCCCTGTTACTGATATCAAACACTGTTCCAACTCCCTGTAACTGATATCGAATAGACTCCGTTTTCTGTTACTGATATCTAACACTCTCCTAATTCCCTGTTACTGTTATCGACCAATCTTCCAGTTCCCTGTTACTGATATCGAACACTCTCCCAGTTCCCTATCACTGATATCGAACACTCACCCAGTTCCCTGTTACTGATATCAAACTCTCTCCCAGTTCTCTTTCATTTATATCGAACACTCTCCCAGTTCCTTGTTACTGATATCGAACTCTCTCCCCGTTCCCTGCTACTGAAACCGAAAAGACTCGATTCCCTTTTACTGATATCGAACACTCTCCCAGTATCCTATCACTGTTATTGAACTCTCTCCCAATTCCCTGTTACTGATATCGAACAATCTTCCAGTTCCCTATTACTGATATCGAACACTCTCCCAGTTCCCTTTTACTCATATCAAACACTTCTCCAGCTCCCTGCAACTAATGTCGAATAGACTCCGCTCTCTGTTAGTGATATCGAACACTCTCCCAATTCCCTGTTACTGTTATCGAACAATCTTCCAGTTCTCTGTTACTGATATCGAATACTCTCCCAGTTCCCTGTTACTGATATCAAACACTCTCCCAGTTCTCGTTCACTGATATAAAACTCTCTCCCAGTTCCCTATCACTGATATCGAACACTCTCCCAGTTCCCTGTTACTGATATCGAACACTCTCCCATTTCCCGGATATCGAACACTCTTGGTTCCCTGTTACTCATATCAAACACTCTCCCTGTTCCCTGTTACTGATATCGAACATTCTCCCTGTTTGCTGTTACTCATTTCAAACACTCTCTCAGTTCCCTGTTAATGATATCGAACAGTCTCCGTTCCCTTGTAATGATATCGAACACTCTCCCAGTTCCCTGTTACTGATATCGAACACTCTCCCAGTTCCCTGTTACTGATATCAAACACTCTCCCAGTTCCCTGTTACTGATATCAAACACTCTCCCAGTTCGCTATCACTGATATCGAACACTCTCCCAGTTCCCTGTTACTCATATCAAATCTCTTCCAACTCCCTGTAACTGAAATCGAATAGACTCCGTTCTCTGTTACTGATATCGAACACTCTCCCAGTTCCTTGTTACTCATATCAAACACTCTTCCAACAACCTGTGACTGATATCGAATAGACTCCGTTCTCTGTTACTGATATCGAACACTCTCCCAATTCCCTGTTACTGTTATCGAACAATGTTCCAGTTCTCTGTTAATGATATCGAACACTCTCCCAGTTCCCTGTTACTGATATCAAACACTCTCCCAATTCTCTGCTTCTTATATAAACACTCTCCCTGTTCCCTATCACTGATATCGAACACTCTCCCAGTTTCCTCTTACTCATATCAAACACTCTCCCCGTTCCCTGTTACTGATTCCGAAAGGACTCGGTTCCCTTTTACTGAAATCGAACACTCTCCCAGTTCCTTGTTATTGATATCGAACACTCTCCCAGTTCCATGATATCGAACACTCTTGGTTCCCTGTTACTCATATCAAATACTCTCCCGGTTCCCTGTTACTGATATCAAACACTCTCCCAGTTCCCTTTCACTGATATCGAACACTCTCGCAGTTCCCTGCTTCTGATATCGAAAACTCTCCCAGTTCCCTAATACTGATATCAAACACTCTCCCAGTTCCCTGTTACTCATATCAAACACTGTTCCAACTCCCTGTAACTGATATCGAATACACTCCGTTTTCTGTTACTGATATCGAACACTCTCCTAATTCCCTGTTACTGTTATCGAACAATCTTACAGTTCCCTGTTACTGATATCGAACACTCTCCCAGTTCCCTGTTACTCATATCAAACACTTTTCCAGCTCCCTGCCACTGATGTCGAATAGAATCCGTTCTCTGTTAGTGATATCGAACACTCTCCCAGTTCCCTATCACTGATATCGAACACTCACCCAGTTCCCTGTTACTGATATCACACTCTCTCCCAGTTCCCTTTCACTGATATCGAACACTCTCCCAGTTCCTTGTTACTGATATCGAACTCTCTCCCCGTTCCCTGTCACTGAAACCGAAAAGACTCGATTCCCTTTTACTGATATCGAACACTCTCCCAGTATCCTATCACTGTTATTGATCTCTCTCCCAATTCCCTGTTACTGATATCGAACAATCTTCCAGTTCCCTATTACTGATATCGAACACTCTCCCAGTTCCCTTTTACTCATATCAAACACTTCTCCAGCTCCCTGCAACTAATGTCGAATAGACTCCGCTCTCTGTTAGTGATATCGAACACTCTCCCAATTCCCTGTTAGTGTTATCGAACAATCTTCCAGTTCTCTGTTACTGATATCGAATACTCTCCCAGTTCCCCGTTACTGATATCAAACACTCTCCCAGTTCTCTGTCACTGATATAAAACTCTCTCCCAGTTCCCTATCACTGATATCGAACACTCTCCCAGTTCCCTGTTACTGATATCGAACACTCTCCCATTTCCCGGATATCGAACACTCTTGGTTCCCTGTTACTCATATCAAACACTCTCCCTGTTCCCTGTTACTGATATCGAACATTCACCCTGTTTGCTGTTACTCATTTCAAACACTCTCTCAGTTCCCTGTTAATGATATCGAACAGTCTCCGTTCCTTTGTAATGATATCGAACACTCTCCCAGTTCCCTGTTACTGATATCGAACACTCTCCCAGTTCCCTGTTACTGATATCAAACACTCTCCCAGTTCCCTGTTACTGATATCAAACACTCTCCCAGTTCGCTATCACTCATATCGAACACTCTCCCAGTTCCCTGTTACTCATATCAAATCTCTTCCAATTCCCTGTAACTGAAATCGAATAGACTCCGTTCTCTGTTACTGATATCGGACACTCACCCTGTTCCCTGTTACTGATATCAAACACTCTCCCAGTTCCCTATCACTGATATCGAACACTCTCCCAGTTCCCTGTTACTGATATCGAACACTCTCCCAGTTCCCTGTTACTGATATCGAACACTCTCCCAGTTCCCTGTTCCTGATATCAAACACTCTCCCAGTTCCCTGTTACTGATATCAAACACTCTCCCAGTTCGCTATCACTCATATCGAACACTCTCCCAGTTCCCTGTTACTCATATCAAATCTCTTCCAACTCCCTGTAACTGAAATCGAATAGACTCCGTTCTCTGTTACTGATATCGAACACTCACCCTGTTCCCTGTTACTGATATCAAACACTCTCCCAGTTCCCTATCACTGATATCGAACTCTCTCCCAGTTCCCTGTTACTGATATCGAACACTCTCCCAGTTCCCTGTTACTGATATCAAACACTCTCCCATTTCCCTATCACTGATATCGAACACTCTCCAAGTTCCTTGTTACTCATATCAAACACTCTTCCAACAACCTGTGACTGATATCGAATAGACTCCGTTCTCTGTTACTGATATCGAACACTCTCCCAATTCCCTGTTACTGTTATCGAACAATGTTCCAGTTCTCTGTTAATGATATCGAACACTCTCCCAGTTCCCTGTTACTGATATCAAACACTCTCCCAATTCTCTGCTTCTTATATAAACACTCTCCCTGTTCCCTATCACTGATATCGAACACTCTCCCAGTTTCCTCTTACTCATATCAAACACTCTCCCCGTTCCCTGTTACTGATTCCGAAAGGACTCGGTTCCCTTTTACTGAAATCGAACACTCTCCCAGTTCCCTGTTATTGATATCGAACACTCTCCCAGTTCCATGATATCGAACACTCTTGGTTCCCTGTTACTCATATCAAATACTCTCCCGGTTCCCTGTTACTGATATCAAACACTCTCCCAGTTCCCTTTCACTGATATCGAACACTCTCGCAGTTCCCTGTTTCTGATAGCGAAAACTCTCCCAGTTCCCTGTTACTGATATCAAACACTCTCCCAGTTCCCTGTTACTCATATCAAACACTGTTCCAACTCCCTGTAACTGATATCGAATAGACTCCGTTTTCTGTTACTGATATCTAACACTCTCCTAATTCCCTGTTACTGTTATCGAACAATCTTCCAGTTCCCTGTTACTGATATCGAACACTCTCCCAGTTCCCTATCACTGATATCGAACACTCACACAGTTCCCTGTTACTGATATCAAACTCTCTCCCAGTTCCCTTTCACTGATATCGAACACTCTCCCAGTTCCTTGTTACTGATATCGAACTCTCTCCCCGTTCCCTGTTACTGAAACCGAAAAGACTCGATTCCCTTTTACTGATATCGAACACTCTCCCAGTATCCTATCACTGTTATTGAACTCTCTCCCAATTCCCTGTTACTGATATCGAACAATCTTCCAGTTCCCTATTACTGATATCGAACACTCTTCCAGTTCCCTTTTACTCATATCAAACACTTCTCCAGCTCCCTGCAACTAATGTCGAATAGACTCCGCTCTCTGTTAGTGATATCGAACACTCTCCCAATTCCCTGTTACTGTTATCGAACAATCTTCCAGTTCTCTGTTACTGATATCGAATACTCTCCCAGTTCCCTGTTACTGATATCAAACACTCTCCCAGTTCTCGTTCACTGATATAAAACTCTCTCCCAGTTCCCTATCACTGATATCGAACACTCTCCCAGTTCCCTGTTACTGATATCGAACACTCTCCCATTTCCCGGATATCGAACACTCTTGGTTCCCTGTTACTCATATCAAACACTCTCCCTGTTCCCTGTTACTGATATCGAACATTCTCCCTGTTTGCTGTTACTCATTTCAAACACTCTCTCAGTTCCCTGTTAATGATATCGAACACTCTCCCAGATCCCTGTTACTGATATCAAACACTCTCCCAGTTCCCTGGTACTGATATCAAACACTCTCCCAGTTCGCTATCACTGATATCGAACACTCTCCCAGCTCCCTGTTACTCATATCAAATCTCTTCCAACTCCCTGTAACTGAAATCGAATAGACTCCGTTCTCTGTTACTGATATCGAACACTCTCCCAGTTCCTTGTTACTCATATCAAACACTCTTCCAACAACCTGTGACTGATATCGAATAGACTCCGTTCTCTGTTACTGATATCGAACACTCTCCCAATTCCCTGTTACTGTTATCGAACAATGTTCCAGTTCTCTGTTAATGATATCGAACACTCTCCCAGTTCCCTGTTACTGATATCAAACACTCTCCCAATTCTCTGCTTCTTATATAAACACTCTCCCTGTTCCCTATCACTGATATCAAACACTCTCCCAGTTTCCTCTTACTCATATCAAACACTCCCCCGTTCCCTGTTACTGATTCCGAAAGGACTCGGTTCCCTTTTACTGAAATCGAACACTCTCCCAGATCCCTGTTATTGATATCGAACACTCTCCCAGTTCCATGATATCGAACACTCTTGGTTCCCTGTTACTCATATCAAATACTCTCCCGGTTCCCTGTTACTGATATCAAACACTCTCCCAGTTCCCTTTCACTGATATCGAACACTCTCGCAGTTCCCTGTTTCTGATAGCGAAAACTCTCCCAGTTCCCTGTTACTGATATCAAACACTCTCCCAGTTCCCTGTTACTCATATCAAACACTGTTCCAACTCCCTGTAACTGATATCGAATAGACTCCGTTTTCTGTTACTGATATCTAACACTCTCCTAATTCCCTGTTACTGTTATCGAACAATGTTCCAGTTCCCTGTTACTGATATCGAACACTCTCCCAGTTCCCTATCACTGATATCGAACACTCACCCAGTTCCCTGTTACTGATATCAAACTCTCTCCCAGTTCCCTTTCACTGATATCGAACACTCTCCCAGTTCCTTGTTACTGATATCGAACTCTCTCCCCGTTCCCTGTTACTGAAACCGAAAAGACTCGATTCTCTTTTACTGATATCGAACACTCTCCCAGTATCCTATCACTGTTATTGAACTCTCTCCCAATTCCCTGTTACTGATATCGAACAATCTTCCAGTTCCCTATTACTGATATCGAACACTCTCCCAGTTCCCTTTTACTCATATCAAACACTTCTCCAGCTCACTGCAACTAATGTCGAATAGACTCCGCTCTCTGTTAGTGATATCGAACACTCTCCCAATTCCCTGTTACTGTTATCGAACAATCTTCCAGTTCTCTGTTACTGATATCGAATACTCTCCCCGTTCCCTGTTACTGATATCAAACACTCTCCCAGTTCTCTGTCACTGATATAAAACTCTCTCCCAGTTCCCTATCACTGATATCGAACACTCTCCCAGTTCCCTGTTACTGATATCAAACTCTCTCCCAGTTCCCTTTCACTGATATCGAACACTCTCCCAGTTCCTTGTTACTGATATCGAACTCTCTCCCCGTTCCCTGTTACTGAAACCGAAAAGACTCGATTCTCTTTTACTGATATCGAACACTCTCCCAGTATCCTATCACTGTTATTGAACTCTCTCCCAATTCCCTGTTACTGATATCGAACAATCTTCCAGTTCCCTATTACTGATATCGAACACTCTCCCAGTTCCCTTTTACTCATATCAAACACTTCTCCAGCTCCCTGCAACTAATGTCGAATAGACTCCGCTCTCTGTTAGTGATATCGAACACTCTCCCAATTCCCTGTTACTGTTATCGAACAATCTTCCAGTTCTCTGTTACTGATATCGAATACTCTCCCAGTTCCCTGTTACTGATATCAAACACTCTCCCAGTTCTCTGTCACTGATATAAAACTCTCTCCCAGTTCCCTATCACTGATATCGAACACTCTCCCAGTTCCCTGTTACTGATATCGAACACTCTCCCATTTCCCGGATATCGAACACTCTTGGTTCCCTGTTACTCATATCAAACACTCTCCCTGTTCCCTGTTACTGATATGGAACATTCTCCCTGTTTGCTGTTACTCATTTCAAACACTCTCTCAGTTCCCTGTTAATGATATCGAACAGTCTCCGTTCCCTTGTAATGATATCGAACACTCTCCCAGTTCCCTGTTACTGATATCGAACACTCTCCCAGTTCCCTGTTACTGATATCAAACACTCTCCCAGTTCCCTGTTACTGATATCAAACACTCTCCCAGTTCGCTATCACTGATATCGAACACTCTCCCAGCTCCCTGTTACTCATATCAAATCTCTTCCAACTCCCTGTAACTGAAATCGAATAGACTCCGTTCTCTGTTACTGATATCGAACACTCTCCCAGTTCCTTGTTACTCATATCAAACACTCTTCCAACAACCTGTGACTGATATCGAATAGACTCCGTTCTCTGTTACTGATATCGAACACTCTCCCAATTCCCTGTTACTGTTATCGAACAATGTTCCAGTTCTCTGTTAATGATATCGAACACTCTCCCAGTTCCCTGTTACTGATATCAAACACTCTCCCAATTCTCTGCTTCTTATATAAACACTCTCCCTGTTCCCTATCACTGATATCGAACACTCTCCCAGTTTCCTCTTACTCATATCAAACACTCTCCCCATTCCCTGTTACTGATTCCGAAAGGACTCGGTTCCCTTTTACTGAAATCGAACACTCTCCCAGTTCCCTGTTATTGATATCGAACACTCTCCCAGTTCCATGATATCGAACACTCTTGGTTCCCTGTTACTCATATCAAATACTCTCCCGGTTCCCTGTTACTGATATCAAACACTCTCCCAGTTCCCTTTCACTGATATCGAACACTCTCGCAGTTCCCTGTTTCTGATATCGAAAACTCTCCCAGTTCCCTGTTACTGATATCAAACACTCTCCCAGTTCCCTGTTACTCATATCAAACAATGTTCCAACTCCCTGTAACTGATATCGAATAGACTCCGTTTTCTGGTACTGATATCGAAAACTCTCCTAATTCCCTGTTACTGTTATCGAACAATCTTCCAGTTCCCTGTTACTGATATCGAACACTCTCCCAGTTCCCTATCACTGATATCGAACACTCACCCAGTTCCCTGTTACTGATATCAAACTCTCTCCCAGTTCCCTTTCACTGATATCGAACACTCTCCCAGTTCCTTGTTACTGATATCGAACTCTCTCCCCGTTCCCTGTTACTGAAACCGAAAAGACTCGATTCCCTTTTACTGATATCGAACACTCTCCCAGTATCCTATCACTGTTATTGAACTCTCTCCCAATTCCCTGTTACTGATATCGAACACTCTCCCAGTTCCCTTTTACTCATATCAAACACTTCTCCAGCTCCCTGCAACTAATGTCGAATAGACTCCGCTCTCTGTCAGTGATATCGAACACTCTCCCAATTCCCTGTTACTGTTATCGAACAGTCTTCCAGTTCTCTGTTACTGATATCGAATACTCTCCCAGTTCCCTGTTACTGATATCAAACACTCTCCCAGTTCTCTGTCACTGATATAAAACTCTCTCCCAGTTCCCTATCACTGATATCGAACACTCTCCCAGTTCCCTGTTACTGATATCGAACACTCTCCCATTTCCCGGATATCGAACACTCTTGGTTCCCTGTTACTCATATCAAACACTCTCCCTGTTCCCTGTTACTGATATGGAACATTCTCCCTGTTTGCTGTTACTCATTTCAAACACTCTCTCAGTTCCCTGTTAATGATATCGAACAGTCTCCGTTCCCTTGTAATGATATCGAACACTCTCCCAGTTCCCTGTTACTGATATCGAACACTCTCCCAGTTCCCAGTTACTGATATCAAACACTCTCCCAGTTCCCTGTTACTGATATCAAACACTCTCCCAGTTCGCTATCACTGATATCGAACACTCTCCCAGTTCCCTGTTACTCATATCAAATCTCTTCCAACTCCCTGTAACTGAAATCGAATAGACTCCGTTCTCTGTTACTGATATCGAACACTCTCCCAATTCCCTGTTACTGTTATCGAACAATGTTCCAGTTCTCTGTTAATGATATCGAACACTCCCCCAGTTCCCTACTACTGATATCAAACACTCTCCCAGTTCCCTGTTTCTGATATCAAACACTCTCCCAGTTGCCTGTTACTGATATCAAACACTCTCCCATTTCCCTATCACTGATATCGAACACTCTCCCAGTTTCCTCTTACTCATATCAAACACTCTCCCCGTTCCCTGTTACTGATTCCGAAAGGACTCGGTTCCCTTTTACTGAAATCGAACACTCTCCCAGTTCCTTGTTATTGATATCGAACACTCTCCCAGTTCCATGATATCGAACACTCTTGGTTCCCTGTTACTCATATCAAATACTCTCCCGGTTCCCTGTTACTGATATCAAACACTCTCCCAGTTCCCTTTCACTGATATCGAACACTCTCGCAGTTCCCTGCTTCTGATATCGAAAACTCTCCCAGTTCCCTATTACTGATATCAAACACTCTCCCAGTTCCCTGTTACTCATATCAAACACTGTTCCAACTCCCTGTAACTGATATCGAATAGACTCCGTTTTCTGTTACTGATATCGAACACTCTCCTAATTCCCTGTTACTGTTATCGAACAATCTTACAGTTCCCTGTTACTGATATCGAACACTCTCCCAGTTCCCTGTTACTCATATCAAACACTTTTCCAGCTCCCTGCCACTGATGTCGAATAGAATCCGTTCTCTGTTAGTGATATCCAACACTCTCCCAGTTCCCTATCACTGATATCGAACACTCACCCAGTTCCCTGTTACTGATATCACACTCTCTCCCAGTTCCCTTTCACTGATATCGAACACTCTCCCAGTTTCTTGTTACTGATATCGAACTCTCTCCCCATTCCCTGTCACTGAAACCGAAAAGACTCGATTCCCTTTTACTGATATCGAACACTCTCCCAGTATCCTATCACTGTTATTGAACTCTCTCCCAATTCCCTGTTACAGATATCGAACAATCTTCCAGTTCCCTATTACTGATATCGAACACTCTCCCAGTTCCCTTTTACTCATATCAAACACTTCTCCAGCTCCCTGCAACTAATGTCAAATAGACTCCGCTCTCTGTTAGTGATATCGAACACTCTCCCAATTCCCTGTTAGTGTTATCGAACAATCTTCCAGTTCTCTGTTACTGATATCGAATACTCTCCCAGTTCCCCGTTACTGATATCAAACACTCTCCCAGTTCTCTGTCACTGATATAAAACTCTCTCCCAGTTCCCTATCACTGATATCGAACACTGTCCCAGTTCCCTGCTACTGATATCGAACACTCTCCCATTTCCCGGATATCGAACACTCTTGGTTCCCTGTTACTCATATCAAACACTCTCCCTGTTCCCTGTTACTGATATGGAACATTCTCCCTGTTTGCTGTTATTCATTTCAAACACTCTCTCAGTTCCCTGTTAATGATATCGAACAGTCTCCGTTCCCTTGTAATGATATCGAACACTCTCCCAGTTCCCTGTTACTGATATCGAACACTCTCCCAGTTCCCTGTTACTGATATCAAACACTCTCCCAGTTCCCTGTTACTGATATCAAACACTCTCCCAGTTCGCTATCACTCATATCGAACACTCTCCCAGTTCCCTGTTACTCATATCAAATCTCTTCCAACTCCCCGTAACTGAAATCGAATAGACTCCGTTCTCTGTTACTGATATCGAACACTCACCCTGTTCCCTGTTACTGATATCAAACACTCTCCCAATTCGCTGTTACTGTTATCGAACAGTCTTCCAGTTCTCTGTTACTGATATCGAATACTCTCCCAGTTCCCTGTTACTGATATCAAACACTCTCCCAGTTCTCTGTCACTGATATAAAACTCTCTCCCAGTTCCCTATCACTGATATCGAACACTCTCCCAGTTCCCTGTTACTGATATCGAACACTCTCCCATTTCCCGGATATCGAACACTCTTGGTTCCCTGTTACTCATATCAAACACTCTCCCTGTTCCCTGTTACTGATATGGAACATTCTCCCTGTTTGCTGTTACTCATTTCAAACACTCTCTCAGTTCCCTGTTAATGATATCGAACAGTCTCCGTTCCCTTGTAATGATATCGAACACTCTCCCAGTTCCCTGTTACTGATATCGAACACTCTCCCAGTTCCCAGTTACTGATATCAAACACTCTCCCAGTTCCCTGTTACTGATATCAAACACTCTCCCAGTTCGCTATCACTGATATCGAACACTCTCCCAGTTCCCTGTTACTCATATCAAATCTCTTCCAACTCCCTGTAACTGAAATCGAATAGACTCCGTTCTCTGTTACTGATATCGAACACTCTCCCAATTCACTGTTACTGTTATCGAACAATGTTCCAGTTCTCTGTTAATGATATCGAACACTCCCCCAGTTCCCTACTACTGATATCAAACACTCTCCCAGTTCCCTGTTTCTGATATCAAACACTCTCCCAGTTGCCTGTTACTGATATCAAACACTCTCCCATTTCCCTATCACTGATATCGAACACTCTCCCAGTTTCCTCTTACTCATATCAAACACTCTCCCCGTTCCCTGTTACTGATTCCGAAAGGACTCGGTTCCCTTTTACTGAAATCGAACACTCTCCCAGTTCCTTGTTATTGATATCGAACACTCTCCCAGTTCCATGATATCGAACACTCTTGGTTCCCTGTTACTCATATCAAATACTCTCCCGGTTCCCTGTTACTGATATCAAACACTCTCCCAGTTCCCTTTCACTGATATCGAACACTCTCGCAGTTCCCTGCTTCTGATATCGAAAACTCTCCCAGTTCCCTATTACTGATATCAAACACTCTCCCAGTTCCCTGTTACTCATATCAAACACTGTTCCAACTCCCTGTAACTGATATCGAATAGACTCCGTTTTCTGTTACTGATATCGAACACTCTCCTAATTCCCTGTTACTGTTATCGAACAATCTTACAGTTCCCTGTTACTGATATCGAACACTCTCCCAGTTCCCTGTTACTCATATCAAACACTTTTCCAGCTCCCTGCCACTGATGTCGAATAGAATCCGTTCTCTGTTAGTGATATCCAACACTCTCCCAGTTCCCTATCACTGATATCGAACACTCACCCAGTTCCCTGTTACTGATATCACACTCTCTCCCAGTTCCCTTTCACTGATATCGAACACTCTCCCAGTTCCTTGTTACTGATATCGAACTCTCTCCCCATTCCCTGTCACTGAAACCGAAAAGACTCGATTCCCTTTTACTGATATCGAACACTCTCCCAGTATCCTATCACTGTTATTGAACTCTCTCCCAATTCCCTGTTACAGATATCGAACAATCTTCCAGTTCCCTATTACTGATATCGAACACTCTCCCAGTTCCCTTTTACTCATATCAAACACTTCTCCTGCTCCCTGCAACTAATGTCGAATAGACTCCGCTCTCTGTTAGTGATATCGAACACTCTCCCAATTCCCTGTTAGTGTTATCGAACAATCTTCCAGTTCTCTGTTACTGATATCGAATACTCTCCCAGTTCCCCGTTACTGATATCAAACACTCTCCCAGTTCTCTGTCACTGATATAAAACTCTCTCCCAGTTCCCTATCACTGATATCGAACACTCTCCCAGTTCCCTGCTACTGATATCGAACACTCTCCCATTTCCCGGATATCGAACACTCTTGGTTCCCTGTTACTCATATCAAACACTCTCCCTGTTCCCTGTTACTGATATGGAACATTCTCCCTGTTTGCTGTTATTCATTTCAAACACTCTCTCAGTTCCCTGTTAATGATATCGAACAGTCTCCGTTCCCTTGTAATGATATCGAACACTCTCCCAGTTCCCTGTTACTGATATCGAACACTCTCCCAGTTCCCTGTTACTGATATCAAACACTCTCCCAGTTCCCTGTTACTGATATCAAACACTCTCCCAGTTCGCTATCACTCATATCGAACACTCTCCCAGTTCCCTGTTACTCATATCAAATCTCTTCCAACTCCCCGTAACTGAAATCGAATAGACTCCGTTCTCTGTTACTGATATCGAACACTCACCCTGTTCCCTGTTACTGATATCAAACACTCTCCCAGTTCGCTATCACTGATATCGAACACTCTCCCAGTTCCCTGTTACTGATATCGAACACTCTCCCAGTTCCCTGTTACTGATATCAAACACTCTCCCATTTCCCTATCACTGATATCGAACACTCTCCCAGTTCCTTGTTACTCATATCAAACACTCTTCCAACAACCTGTGACTGATATCGAATAGACTCCGTTCTCTGTTACTGATATCGAACACTCTCCCAATTCCCTGTTACTGTTATCGAACAATGTTCCAGTTCTCTGTTAATGATATCGAACACTCTCCCAGTTCCCTGTTACTGATATCAAACACTCTCCCAATTCTCTGCTTCTTATAGAAACACTCTCCCTGTTCCCTATCACTGATATCGAACACTCTCCCAGTTTCCTCTTACTCATTTATCAAACACTCTCCCCGTTCCCTGTTACTGATTCCGAAAGGACTCGGTTCCCTTTTACTGAAATCGAACACTCTCCCAGTTCCCTGTTATTGATATCGAACACTCTCCCAGTTCCATGATATCGAACACTCTTGGTTCCCTGTTACTCATATCAAATACTCTCCCGGTTCCCTGTTACTGATATCAAACACTCTCCCAGTTCCCTTTCACTGATATCGAACACTCTCGCAGTTCCCTGTTTCTGATATCGAAAACTCTCCCAGTTCCCTGTTACTGATATCAAACACTCTCCCAGTTCCCTGTTACTCATATCAAACACTGTTCCAACTCCCTGTAACTGATATCGAATAGACTCCGTTTACTGTTACTGATATCTAACACTCTCCTAATTCCCTGTTACTGTTATCGAACAATCTTCCAGTTCCCTGTTACTGATATCGAACACTCTCCCAGTTCCCTATCACTGATATCGAACACTCACCCAGTTCCCTGTTACTGATATCAAACTCTCTCCCAGTTCCCTTTCACTGATATCGAACACTCTCCCAGTTCCTTGTTACTGATATCGAACTCTCTCCCCGTTCCCTGTTACTGAAACCGAAAAGACTCGATTCCCTTTTACTGATATCGAACACTCTCCCAGTATCCTATCACTGTTATTGAACTCTCTCCCAATTCCCTGTTACTGATATCGAACAATCTTCCAGTTCCCTATTACTGATATCGAACACTCTCCCAGTTCCCTTTTACTCATATCAAACACTTCTCCAGCTCCCTGCAACTAATGTCGAATAGACTCCGCTCTCTGTTAGTGATATCGAACACTCTCCCAATTCCCTGTTACTGTTATCGAACAATCTTCCAGTTCTCTGTTACTGATATCGAATACTCTCCCAGTTCCCTGTTACTGATATCAAACACTCTCCCAGTTCTCGTTCACTGATATAAAACTCTCTCCCAGTTTCCTATCACTGATATCGAACACTCTCCCAGTTCCCTGTTACTGATATCGAACACTCTCCCATTTCCTTGATATCGAACACTCTTGGTTCCCTGTTACTCATATCAAACACTCTCCCTGTTCCCTGTTACTGATATGGAACATTCTCCCTGTTTGCTGTTACTCATTTCAAACACTCTCTCAGTTCCCTGTTAATGATATCGTACAGTCTCCGTTCCCTTGTAATGATATCGAACACTCTCCCAGTTCCCTGTTACTGATATCGAACACTCTCCCAGTTCCCTGTTACAGATATCAAACACTCTCCCAGTTCCCTGTTACTGATATCAAACACTCTCCCAGTTCGCTATCACTGATATCGAACACTCTCCCAGTTCCCTGTTACTCATATCAAATCTCTTCCAACTCCCTGTAACTGAAATCGAATAGACTCCGTTCTCTGTTACTGATATCGAACACTCTCCCAGTTCCTTGTTACTCATATCAAACACTCTTCCAACAACCTGTGACTGATATCGAATAGACTCCGTTCTCTGTTACTGATATCGAACACTCTCCCAATT
This sequence comes from Mobula birostris, assembly GCF_030028105.1. Lineage (NCBI taxonomy): Eukaryota > Metazoa > Chordata > Chondrichthyes > Myliobatiformes > Myliobatidae > Mobula > Mobula birostris. The sequence goes on from NW_027277570.1 coordinate 190,392, forward strand.
CCCTGTTACTGTTATCGAACAATGTTCCAGTTCTCTGTTAATGATATCGAACACTCTCCCAGTTCCCTGTTACTGATATCAAACACTCTCCCAATTCTCTGCTTCTTATAGAAACACTCTCCCTGTTCCCTATCACTGATATCGAACACTCTCCCAGTTTCCTCTTACTCATATCAAACACTCTCCCCATTCCCTGTTACTGATTCCGAAAGGACTCGGTTCCCTTTTACTGAAATCGAACACTCTCCCAGTTCCCTGTTATTGATATCGAACACTCTCCCAGTTCCATGATATCGAACACTCTTGGTTCCCTGTTACTCATATCAAATACTCTCCCGGTTCCCTGTTACTGATATCAAACACTCTCCCAGTTCCCTTTCACTGATATCGAACACTCTCGCAGTTCCCTGTTTCTGATATCGAAAACTCTCCCAGTTCCCTGTTACTGATATCAAACACTCTCCCAGTTCCCTGTTACTCATATCAAACAATGTTCCAACTCCCTGTAACTGATATCGAATAGACTCCGTTTTCTGTTACTGATATCGAACACTCTCCTAATTCCCTGTTACTGTTATCGAACAATCTTCCAGTTCCCTGTTACTGATATCGAACACTCTCCCAGTTCCCTATCACTGATATCGAACACTCACCCAGTTCCCTGTTACTGATATCAAACTCTCTCCCAGTTCCCTTTCACTGATGTCGAACACTCTCCCAGTTCCTTGTTACTGATATCGAACTCTCTCCCCGTTCCCTGTTACTGAAACCGAAAAGACTCGATTCCCTTTTACTGATATCGAACACTCTCCCAGTATCCTATCACTGTTATTGAACTCTCTCCCAATTCCCTGTTACTGATATCGAACAATCTTCCAGTTCCCTATTACTGATATCGAACACTCTCCCAGTTCCCTTTTACTCATATCAAACACTTCTCCAGCTCCCTGCAACTAATGTCGAATAGACTCCGCTCTCTGTTAGTGATATCGAACACTCTCCCAATTCCCTGTTACTGTTATCGAACAGTCTTCCAGTTCTCTGTTACTGATATCGAATACTCTCCCAGTTCCCTGTTACTGATATCAAACACTCTCCCAGTTCTCTGTCACTGATATAAAACTCTCTCCCAGTTCCCTATCACTGATATCGAACACTCTCCCAGTTCCCTTTTACTGATATCGAACACTCTCCCATTTCCCGGATATCGAACACTCTTGGTTCCCTGTTACTCATATCAAACACTCTCCCTGTTCCCTGTTACTGATATGGAACATTCTCCCTGTTTGCTGTTACTCATTTCAAACACTCTCTCAGTTCCCTGTTAATGATATCGAACAGTCTCCGTTCCCTTGTAATGATATCGAACACTCTCCCAGTTCCCTGTTACTGATATCGAACACTCTCCCAGTTCCCAGTTACTGATATCAAACACTCTCCCAGTTCCCTGTTACTGATATCAAACACTCTCCCAGTTCGCTATCACTGATATCGAACACTCTCCCAGTTCCCTGTTACTCATATCAAATCTCTTCCAACTCCCTGTAACTGAAATCAAATAGACTCCGTTCTCTGTTACTGATATCGAACACTCTCCCAATTCACTGTTACTGTTATCGAACAATGTTCCAGTTCTCTGTTAATGATATCGAACACTCCCCCAGTTCCCTGTTTCTGATATCAAACACTCTTCCAGTTCCCTGTTTCTGATATCAAACACTCTCCCAGTTGCCTGTTACTGATATCAAACACTCTCCCATTTCCCTATCACTGATATCGAACACTCTCCCAGTTTCCTCTTACTCATATCAAACACTCTCCCCGTTCCCTGTTACTGATTCCGAAAGGACTCGGTTCCCTTTTACTGAAATCGAACACTCTCCCAGTTCCTTGTTATTGATATCGAACACTCTCCCAGTTCCATGATATCGAACACTCTTGGTTCCCTGTTACTCATATCAAATACTCTCCCGGTTCCCTGTTACTGATATCAAACACTCTCCCAGTTCCCTTTCACTGATATCGAACACTCTCGCAGTTCCCTGCTTCTGATATCGAAAACTCTCCCAGTTCCCTATTACTGATATCAAACACTCTCCCAGTTCCCTGTTACTCATATCAAACACTGTTCCAACTCCCTGTAACTGATATCGAATAGACTCCGTTTTCTGTTACTGATATCGAACACTCTCCTAATTCCCTGTTACTGTTATCGAACAATCTTACAGTTCCCTGTTACTGATATCGAACACTCTCCCAGTTCCCTGTTACTGATATCAAACACTCTCCCAGTTCCCTGTTACTGATATCAAACACTCTCCCAGTTCGCTATCACTCATATCGAACACTCTCCCAGTTCCCTGTTACTCATATCAAATCTCTTCCAACTCCCCGTAACTGAAATCGAATAGACTCCGTTCTCTGTTACTGATATCGAACACTCACCCTGTTCCCTGTTACTGATATCAAACACTCTCCCAGTTCCCTATCACTGATATCGAACACTCTCCCAGTTCCCTGTTACTGATATCGAACACTCTCCCAGTTCCCTGTTACTGATATCAAACACTCTCCCATTTCCCTATCACTGATATCGAACACTCTCCCAGTTCCTTGTTACTCATATCAAACACTCTTCCAACAACCTGTGACTGATATCGAATAGACTCCGTTCTCTGTTACTGATATCGAACACTCTCCCAATTCCCTGTTACTGTTATCGAACAAAGTTCCAGTTCTCTGTTAATGATATCGAACACTCTCCCAGTTCCCTGTTACTGATATCAAACACTCTCCCAATTCTCTGCTTCTTATATAAACACTCTCCCTGTTCCCTATCACTGATATCGAACACTCTCCCAGTTTCCTCTTACTCATATCAAACACTCTCCCCGTTCCCTGTTACTGATTCCGAAAGGACTCGGTTCCCTTTTACTGAAATCGAACACTCTCCCAGTTCCCTGTTATTGATATCGAACACTCTCCCAGTTCCATGATATCGAACACTCTTGGTTCCCTGTTACTCATATCAAATACTCTCCCGGTTCCCTGTTACTGATATCAAACACTCTCCCAGTTCCCTTTCACTGATATCAAACACTCTCGCAGTTCCCTGTTTCTTTTCTCGAAAACTCTCCCAGTTCCCTGTTACTGATATCAAACACTCTCCCAGTTCCCTGTTACTCATATCAAACACTGTTCCAACTCCCTGTAACTGATATCGAATAGACTCCGTTTACTGTTACTGATATCTAACACTCTCCTAATTCCCTGTTACTGTTATCGAACAATCTTCCAGTTCCCTGTTACTGATATCGAACACTCTCCCAGTTCCCTATCACTGATATCGAACACTCACCCAGTTCCCTGTTACTGATATCAAACTCTCTCCCAGTTCCCTTTCACTGATATCGAACACTCTCCCAGTTCCTTGTTACTGATATCGAACTCTCTCCCCGTTCCCTGTTACTGAAACCGAAAAGACTCGATTCCCTTTTACTGATATCGAACACTCTCCCAGTATCCTATCACTGTTATTGAACTCTCTCCCAATTCCCTGTTACTGATATCGAACAATCTTCCAGTTCCCTATTACTGATATCGAACACTCTCCCAGTTCCCTTTTACTCATATCAAACACGTCTCCAGCTCCCTGCAACTAATGTCAAATAGACTCCGCTCTCTGTTAGTGATATCGAACACTCTCCCAATTCCCTGTTACTGTTATCGAACAATCTTCCAGTTCTCTGTTACTGATATCGAATACTCTCCCAGTTCCCTGTTACTGATATCAAACACTCTCCCAGTTCTCGTTCACTGATATAAAACTCTCTCCCAGTTTCCTATCACTGATATCGAACACTCTCCCAGTTCCCTGTTACTGATATCGAACACTCTCCCATTTCCCGGATATCGAACACTCTTGGTTCCCTGTTACTCATATCAAACACTCTCCCTGTTCCCTGTTACTGATATGGAACATTCTCCCTGTTTGCTGTTACTCATTTCAAACACTCTCTCAGTTCCCTGTTAAAGATATCGAACAGTCTCCGTTCCCTTGTAATGATATCGAACACTCTCCCAGTTCCCTGTTACTGATATCGAACACTCTCCCAGTTCCCAGTTACTGATATCAAACACTCTCCCAGTTCCCTGTTACTGATATCAAACTCTCTCCCAATTCGCTATCACTGATATCGAACACTCTCCCAGTTCCCTGTTACTCATATCAAATCTCTTCCAACTCCCTGTAACTGAAATCGAATAGACTCCGTTCTCTGTTACTGATATCGAACACTCTCCCATTTCCCGGATATCGAACACTCTTGGTTCCCTTTTACTCATATCAAACACTCTCCCTGTTCCCTGTTACTGATATCGAACATTCTCCCTGCTTGCTGTTACTCATTTCAAAAACTCACTCAGTTCCCTGTTACAGATATCGAACAGGCTCCGTTCCCTTGTAATGATATCGAACACTCTCCCATTTCCCTGTTACTGATATCGAACACTCTCCCAGTTCAATGTTACTGATATCAAGCACTCTCCCAGTTCTCTGTTGCTGATATAAAACACTCTCCCAGTTCGCTATCACTGATATCGAACACTCACCCTGTTCCCTGTTACTCATATCAAACACTTTTCCAGCTCCCTGCAACTGATATCGAATGCACTCCGTTCTCTCTTAGTGATATCGAACACTTTCCCAATTCTCTGTTACTTTTATCGAATAATCTTCCAGTTCTGTTACTGATATCGAACACTCTCCCAGTTCCCTGCTACTTTTATCAAACACTCTCCCAGTTCTCTGTCAGTGATATAAAACACTCTCCCAGTTCCCTATCACTGATATCGAACACTCACACAGTTCCCTGTTACTGATATCAAACACTCTCCCAGTTCCCTTTCACTGATATCGAACACTCTCCCAGTTCCTTGTTACTGATATCGAACACTCTCCCAGCTCCCTGTTACTGATATCAAACACTCTCCCAGTTCCCTGTTACTGATATCAAACACTCTCCCAGTTCGCTATCACTGATATCGAACACTCTCCCAATTCTCTGTTACTCATATCAAACAATCTTCCAACTCCGTGTAACTGATATCGAATAGACTCCGTTCTCTGTTACTGATATCGAACACTCTCCTAATTCCCTGTTACTGTTATCGAACAATCTTCCAGTTCCCTGTTACTGATATCGAACACTCTCCCAGTTCGCTGTTACTGATATCGAACACTCTCCCGGTTCCCTGTTACTGATATCGAACACTATCCCAGTTCCCTGTTACTGATATCAAACACTCTCCCAGTTCCCTATCACAGATATCGAACACTCTCCCAGTTCCTTGTTACTGATATCGAACACTCTCCCAGTTCCCTGTTACTGATATCAAACACTCTCCCAGTTCCCTGTTACTGATATCAAACACTCTCCCAGTTCTCTGTCACTGATATAAAACACACTCCCAGTTCCTTGTTACTGATATCGAACACTCTCCCAGCTCCCTGTTACTGATATCAAACACTCTCCCAGTTCCCTGTTACTGATATCAAACACTCTCCCAGTTCGCTATCACTGATATCGACCACTCTCCCAATTCCGTTACTCATATCAAACAATCTTCCAACTCCGTGTAACTGATATCGAATAGACTCCGTTCTCTGTTACAGATATCGAACACTGTCCTAATTCCCTGTTACTGTTATCGAACAATCTTCCAGTTCCCTGTTACTGATATCAAACACTCTCCCAGTTCCCTGTTACTCATATCAAACACACTTCCAACTCCCTGTAACTGATATCGAATAGACTCCGTTCTCTGTTACTGATATCGAACACTCTCCCAATTCCCTGTTACTGTTATCGAACAATGTTCCAGTTCTCTGTTAATGATATCAAACACTCTCCCATTTCCCTATCACTGATATCGAACACTCTCCCATTTCCTTGTTACGCATATAAAACACTCTTCCAACTCCCTGTGACTGATATTGAATAGACTCTTTTCTCTGTTACTGATATCGAACACTCTCCCAATTCCGTTACAGTTATCGAACAATGTTCCAGTTCTCTGTTAATGAAATCGAACAATGTTCCAGTTCCCTGTTACTGATATCAAACACTCTCCCAATTCGCAGTTTCTTATATAAACACTCTCCCAATTCCCTATCACTGATATCGAACACTCTCCCAGTTTCCTCTTACTCATATCAAACACTCTCCCCATTCCCTGTTACTGATTCCGAAAGGACTCGGTTCCCTTTTACTGAAATCGAACACTCTCCCAGTTCCCTGTTATTGATATCGAACACTCTCCCAGTTCCATGATATCGAACACTCTTGGTTCCCTGTTACTCATATCAAATACTCTCCCGGTTCCCTGTTACTGATATCAAACACTCTCCCATTTCCCTATCACTGATATCGAACACTCTCGCAGTTCCCTGTTACTGATATCAAACACTCTGCCAATTCACTGTTACTGACATAATCCCTCTCCCAGTTCCCTATCACTGATATCGAACACTCTCCCAGTTTCCTGTTACTCATATCAAACTCTCTCCCCGTTCCCTGTTACTGATACCGAAAAGACTTGGTTCCCTTTTACTGATATCGAACACTCCTCCAGTTCCCTGTCACTGATATCGAAAACTCTCCCAGTATCCTATCACTGTTACTGAACTATCTCCCAATTCCCTGTTACTGATATCGAAAAATCTTCCAGTTCCCTATTACTGATATCGAATACTCTCACAATTCCCTGTTACTCAAATCAATCTCTTTTCCAGCTCCCTGCAACTGATATCGAATAGACTCCGTTCTCTGTTAGTGATATCGAACACTCTCCGAATTTCCTGTTACTGTTATCGAACAATGTTCCACTTCTCTTTTACTGATATCGAACACTCTCCCAGTTCCCTGTTACTGATATCGAACACTCTCCCAGTTCCCTGTTACTGATATCAAACACTCTCCCATTTCCCTATCACTGATATCGAACACTCTCCCAGTTCCTTGTTACTCATATCAAACACTCTTCCAACAACCTGTGACTGATATCGAATAGACTCCGTTCTCTGTTACTGATATCGAACACTCTCCCAATTCCCTGTTACTGTTATCGAACAAAGTTCCAGTTCTCTGTTAATGATATCGAACACTCTCCCAGTTCCCTGTTACTGATATCAAACACTCTCCCAATTCTCTGCTTCTTATATAAACACTCTCCCTGTTCCCTATCACTGATATCGAACACTCTCCCAGTTTCCTCTTACTCATATCAAACACTCTCCCCGTTCCCTGTTACTGATTCCGAAAGGACTCGGTTCCCTTTTACTGAAATCGAACACTCTCCCAGTTCCCTGTTATTGATATCGAACACTCTCCCAGTTCCATGATATCGAACACTCTTGGTTCCCTGTTACTCATATCAAATACTCTCCCGGTTCCCTGTTACTGATATCAAACACTCTCCCAGTTCCCTTTCACTGATATCAAACACTCTCGCAGTTCCCTGTTTCTTTTCTCGAAAACTCTCCCAGTTCCCTGTTACTGATATCAAACACTCTCCCAGTTCCCTGTTACTCATATCAAACACTGTTCCAACTCCCTGTAACTGATATCGAATAGACTCCGTTTACTGTTACTGATATCTAACACTCTCCTAATTCCCTGTTACTGTTATCGAACAATCTTCCAGTTCCCTGTTACTGATATCGAACACTCTCCCAGTTCCCTATCACTGATATCGAACACTCACCCAGTTCCCTGTTACTGATATCAAACTCTCTCCCAGTTCCCTTTCACTGATATCGAACACTCTCCCAGTTCCTTGTTACTGATATCGAACTCTCTCCCCGTTCCCTGTTACTGAAACCGAAAAGACTCGATTCCCTTTTACTGATATCGAACACTCTCCCAGTATCCTATCACTGTTATTGAACTCTCTCCCAATTCCCTGTTACTGATATCGAACAATCTTCCAGTTCCCTATTACTGATATCGAACACTCTCCCAGTTCCCTGTTACTGATATCGAACACTCTCCCATTTCCCGGATATCGAACACTCTTGGTTCCCTGTTACTCATATCAAACACTCTCCCTGTTCCCTGTTACTGATATGGAACATTCTCCCTGTTTGCTGTTACTCATTTCAAACACTCTCTCAGTTCCCTGTTAAAGATATCGAACAGTCTCCGTTCCCTTGTAATGATATCGAACACTCTCCCAGTTCCCTGTTACTGATATCGAACACTCTCCCAGTTCCCAGTTACTGATATCAAACACTCTCCCAGTTCCCTGTTACTGATATCAAACTCTCTCCCAATTCGCTATCACTGATATCGAACACTCTCCCAGTTCCCTGTTACTCATATCAAATCTCTTCCAACTCCCTGTAACTGAAATCGAATAGACTCCGTTCTCTGTTACTGATATCGAACACTCTCCCATTTCCCGGATATCGAACACTCTTGGTTCCCTTTTACTCATATCAAACACTCTCCCTGTTCCCTGTTACTGATATCGAACATTCTCCCTGCTTGCTGTTACTCATTTCAAAAACTCACTCAGTTCCCTGTTACAGATATCGAACAGGCTCCGTTCCCTTGTAATGATATCGAACACTCTCCCATTTCCCTGTTACTGATATCGAACACTCTCCCAGTTCAATGTTACTGATATCAAGCACTCTCCCAGTTCTCTGTTGCTGATATAAAACACTCTCCCAGTTCGCTATCACTGATATCGAACACTCACCCTGTTCCCTGTTACTCATATCAAACACTTTTCCAGCTCCCTGCAACTGATATCGAATGCACTCCGTTCTCTCTTAGTGATATCGAACACTTTCCCAATTCTCTGTTACTTTTATCGAATAATCTTCCAGTTCTGTTACTGATATCGAACACTCTCCCAGTTCCCTGCTACTTTTATCAAACACTCTCCCAGTTCTCTGTCAGTGATATAAAACACTCTCCCAGTTCCCTATCACTGATATCGAACACTCACACAGTTCCCTGTTACTGATATCAAACACTCTCCCAGTTCCCTTTCACTGATATCGAACACTCTCCCAGTTCCTTGTTACTGATATCGAACACTCTCCCAGCTCCCTGTTACTGATATCAAACACTCTCCCAGTTCCCTGTTACTGATATCAAACACTCTCCCAGTTCGCTATCACTGATATCGAACACTCTCCCAATTCTCTGTTACTCATATCAAACAATCTTCCAACTCCGTGTAACTGATATCGAATAGACTCCGTTCTCTGTTACTGATATCGAACACTCTCCTAATTCCCTGTTACTGTTATCGAACAATCTTCCAGTTCCCTGTTACTGATATCGAACACTCTCCCAGTTCGCTGTTACTGATATCGAACACTCTCCCGGTTCCCTGTTACTGATATCGAACACTATCCCAGTTCCCTGTTACTGATATCAAACACTCTCCCAGTTCCCTATCACAGATATCGAACACTCTCCCAGTTCCTTGTTACTGATATCGAACACTCTCCCAGTTCCCTGTTACTGATATCAAACACTCTCCCATTTCCCTGTTACTGATATCAAACACTCTCCCAGTTCTCTGTCACTGATATAAAACACACTCCCAGTTCCTTGTTACTGATATCGAACACTCTCCCAGCTCCCTGTTACTGATATCAAACACTCTCCCAGTTCCCTGTTACTGATATCAAACACTCTCCCAGTTCGCTATCACTGATATCGACCACTCTCCCAATTCCGTTACTCATATCAAACAATCTTCCAACTCCGTGTAACTGATATCGAATAGACTCCGTTCTCTGTTACAGATATCGAACACTGTCCTAATTCCCTGTTACTGTTATCGAACAATCTTCCAGTTCCCTGTTACTGATATCAAACACTCTCCCAGTTCCCTGTTACTCATATCAAACACACTTCCAACTCCCTGTAACTGATATCGAATAGACTCCGTTCTCTGTTACTGATATCGAACACTCTCCCAATTCCCTGTTACTGTTATCGAACAATGTTCCAGTTCTCTGTTAATGATATCAAACACTCTCCCATTTCCCTATCACTGATATCGAACACTCTCCCATTTCCTTGTTACGCATATAAAACACTCTTCCAACTCCCTGTGACTGATATTGAATAGACTCTTTTCTCTGTTACTGATATCGAACACTCTCCCAATTCCGTTACAGTTATCGAACAATGTTCCAGTTCTCTGTTAATGAAATCGAACAATGTTCCAGTTCCCTGTTACTGATATCAAACACTCTCCCAATTCGCAGTTTCTTATATAAACACTCTCCCAATTCCCTATCACTGATATCGAACACTCTCCCAGTTTCCTCTTACTCATATCAAACACTCTCCCCATTCCCTGTTACTGATTCCGAAAGGACTCGGTTCCCTTTTACTGAAATCGAACACTCTCCCAGTTCCCTGTTATTGATATCGAACACTCTCCCAGTTCCATGATATCGAACACTCTTGGTTCCCTGTTACTCATATCAAATACTCTCCCGGTTCCCTGTTACTGATATCAAACACTCTCCCATTTCCCTATCACTGATATCGAACACTCTCGCAGTTCCCTGTTACTGATATCAAACACTCTGCCAATTCACTGTTACTGACATAATCCCTCTCCCAGTTCCCTATCACTGATATCGAACACTCTCCCAGTTTCCTGTTACTCATATCAAACTCTCTCCCCGTTCCCTGTTACTGATACCGAAAAGACTTGGTTCCCTTTTACTGATATCGAACACTCCTCCAGTTCCCTGTCACTGATATCGAAAACTCTCCCAGTATCCTATCACTGTTACTGAACTATCTCCCAATTCCCTGTTACTGATATCGAAAAATCTTCCAGTTCCCTATTACTGATATCGAATACTCTCACAATTCCCTGTTACTCAAATCAATCTCTTTTCCAGCTCCCTGCAACTGATATCGAATAGACTCCGTTCTCTGTTAGTGATATCGAACACTCTCCGAATTTCCTGTTACTGTTATCGAACAATGTTCCACTTCTCTTTTACTGATATCGAACACTCTCCCAGTTCCCTGTTACTCATATCAAACACACTCCCCGTTCTCTGTTACTGATATAAAACACTCTCCCAGTTCCCTATGACTGATATCGAACACTCTCACATTTCCCTATTACTGATATCGAACACTCTCCCATTTCCCGGATATCGAACACTCTTGGTTCCCTGTTACTGATATCAAACACTCTCCCTGTTCCCTGTTACTGATATCGAACATTCTCCCTGCTTGCTGTTACTCATTTCAAACACTCTCTCAGTTCCCTGTTACAGATATCGAACAGGCTCCGTTCCCTTGTAATGATATCGAACACTCTCCCATTTCCCTGTTACTGATATCGAACACTCTCCCAGTTCAATGTTACTGATGTCAAGCACTCTCCCAGTTCCCTGTTACTGATATCAAGCACTCTCCCAGTTCTCTGTCACTGATATAAAACTCTCTCCCAGTTCCCTATCACTGATATCGAACACTCTCCCAGTTCCCTGTTACTGATATCGAACACTCTCCCATTTCCCGGATATCGAACACTCTTGGTTCCCTGTTACTCATATCAAACACTCTCCCTGTTCCCTGTTACTGATATGGAACATTCTCCCTGTTTGCTGTTACTCATTTCAAACACTCTCTCAGTTTCCTGTTAATGATATCGAACAGTCTCCGTTCCCTTGTAATGATATCGAACACTCTCCCAGTTCCCTGTTACTGATATCGAACACTCTCCCAGTTCCCTGTTACTGTTATCAAACACTCTCCCAGTTCAATGTTACTGATATCAAACACTCTCCCAGTTCGCTATCACTGATATCGAACACTCTCCCAGTTCCCTGTTACTCATATCAAACACTCTTCCAACTCCCTGTAACTGATATCGAATAGACTCCGTTCTCTGTTACTGATATCGAACACTCTCCCAATTCCCTGTTACTGTTATCGAACAATGTTCCAGTTCTCTGTTAATGATATCGAACACTCTGCCAGTTCCCTACTACTGATATCAAACACTCTCCCAGTTCTCTGTTTCTGATATCAAACACTCTCCCAGTTCCCTGTAACTGATATCAAACTCTCTCCCATTTCCCTATCACTGATCTCGAACACTCTCCCAGTTCCTTGTTACGCATATAAAACACTCTTCCAACTCCCTGTGACTGATATCGAATAGACTCCGTTCTCTGTTACTGATATCGAACACTCTCCCAATTCCCTGTTACAGTTATCGAACAATGTTCCAGTTCTCTGTTAATGATATCGAACAATGTTCCAGTTCCCTGTTACTGATATCAAACACTCTCCCAATTCGCAGTTTCTTATATAAACACTCTCCCAATTCCCTATCACTGATATCGACCACTCTCCCAGTTTCCACTTACTCATATCAAACACTCTCCCCGTTCCCTGTTACTGATTCCGAAAGGACTCGATTCCCTTTTACTGAAATCAAACACTCTCCCAGTTCCCTGTTACTGATATCGAACACTCTCTCAGTTCCCGGATATCGAACACTCTTGGTTCCCTGTTTCTCATATCAAATACTCTCCCTGTTCCCTGTTACTGATATCGAACATTCGCCCTGTTTGCTGTTACTCATTTCAAACACTCTCTCAATTCCCTGTTACTGATATCGAACAGGCTCCATTCCCTTGTAATGATGTCGAACACTCTCCCAGTTCCCTGTTACTGATATCGAGCAGTCTCCCAGTTCGCTGTTACTGATATCAGGCACTATCCCAGTTCTCTGTTACTGATATAAAACACTCTCCCAGTTCCATATCACTGATATCGAACACTCTCCCAGTTCTCTGTTAGTGATATAAAACACTCTCCCAGTTCCCTATCACTGATATCGAACACTCACCCAGTTCCCTTTTACTGATATCAAACACTCTCCCAGTTCCCTTTCACTGATATCGAACACTCTCGCAGTTCCCTGTTTCTGATATCGATCACTCTCCCGGTTCCCTGTTACTGATATCAAACATTCTCCCAGTTCCCTGTTACTCATATCAAACACTGTTCCAACTCCCTTTAACTGATATCGAATAGACTCCGTTCTCTGTTACTGATATCGAACACTCTCCCATTTCCTTGTTACGCATATAAAACACTCTTCCAACTCCCTGTGACTGATATCGAATAGACTCTTTTCTCTGTTACTGATATCGAACACTCTCCCAATTCCGTTACAGTTATCGAACAATGTTCCAGTTCTCTGTTAATGAAATCGAACAATGTTCCAGTTCCCTGTTACTGATATCAAACACTCTCCCAATTCGCAGTTTCTTATATAAACACTCTCCCAATTCCCTATCACTGATATCGAACACTCTCCCAGTTTCCTCTTACTCATATCAAACACTCTCCCCGTTCCGTTACTGATTCCGAAAGGACTCGATTCCCTTTTACTGAAATCGAACACTCTCCCAGTTCCCTGTTACTGATATCGAACACTCTCGCAGTTCCCTGTTACTGATATCAAACACTCTGCCAATTCACTGTTACTGACATAATCCCTCTCCCAGTTCCCTATCACTGATATCGAACACTCTCCCAGTTTCCTGTTACTCATATCAAACTCTCTCCCCGTTCCCTGTTACTGATACCGAAAAGACTTGGTTCCCTTTTACTGATATCGAACACTCCTCCAGTTCCCTGTCACTGATATCGAAAACTCTCCCAGTATCCTATCACTGTTACTGAACTATCTCCCAATTCCCTGTTACTGATATCGAAAAATCTTCCAGTTCCCTATTACTGATATCGAATACTCTCCCAATTCCCTGTTACTCAAATCAATCTCTTTTCCAGCTCCCTGCAACTGATATCGAATAGACTCCGTTCTCTGTTAGTGATATCGAACACTCTCCGAATTTCCTGTTACTGTTATCGAACAATGTTCCACTTCTCTGTTACTGATATCGAACACTCTCCCAGTTCCCTGTTACTCATATCAAACACACTCCCCGTTCTCTGTTACTGATATAAAACACTCTCCCAGTTCCCTATGACTGATATCGAACACTCTCACAGTTCCCTATTACTGATATCGAACACTCTCCCATTTCCCGGATATCGAACACTCTTGGTTCCCTGTTACTGATATCAAACACTCTCCCTGTTCCCTGTTACTGATATCGAACATTCTCCCTGCTTGCTGTTACTCATTTCAAACACTCTCTCAGTTCCCTGTTACAGATATCGAACAGGCTCCGTTCCCTTGTAATGATATCGAACACTCTCCCATTTCCCTGTTACTGATATCGAACACTCTCCCATTTCCCTGTTACTGATATCGAACACTCTCCCAGTTCAATGTTACTGATGTCAAGCACTCTCCCAGTTCCCTGTTACTGATATCAAACACTCTCCCAGTTCTCTGTCACTGATATAAAACTCTCTCCCAGTTCCCTATCACTGATATCGAACACTCTCCCAGTTCCCTGTTACTGATATCGAACACTCTCCCATTTCCCGGATATCGAACACTCTTGGTTCCCTGTTACTCATATCAAACACTCTCCCTGTTCCCTGTTACTGATATGGAACATTCTCCCTGTTTGCTGTTACTCATTTCAAACACTCTCTCAGTTTTCTGTTAATGATATCGAACAGTCTCCGTTCCCTTGTAATGATATCGAACACTCTCCCAGTTCCCTGTTACTGATATCGAACACTCTCCCAGTTCCCTGTTACTGTTATCAAACACTCTCCCAGTTCAATGTTACTGATATCAAACACTCTCCCAGTTCGCTATCACTGATATCGAACACTCTCCCAGTTCCCTGTTACTCATATCAAACACTCTTCCAACTCCCTGTAACTGATATCGAATAGACTCCGTTCTCTGTTACTGATATCGAACACTCTCCCAATTCCCTGTTACTGTTATCGAACAATGTTCCAGTTCTCTGTTAATGATATCGAACACTCTGCCAGTTCCCTACTACTGATATCAAACACTCTCCCAGTTCTCTGTTTCTGATATCAAACACTCTCCCAGTTCCCTGTTACTGATATCAAACACTCTGCCAATTCACTGTTACTGACATAATCCCTCTCCCAGTTCCCTATCACTGATATCGAACACTCTCCCAGTTTCCTGTTACTCATATCAAACTCTCTCCCCGTTCCCTGTTACTGATACCGAAAAGACTTGGTTCCCTTTTACTGATATCGAACACTCCTCCAGTTCCCTGTCACTGATATCGAAAACTCTCCCAGTATCCTATCACTGTTACTGAACTATCTCCCAATTCCCTGTTACTGATATCGAAAAATCTTCCAGTTCCCTATTACTGATATCGAATACTCTCCCAATTCCCTGTTACTCAAATCAATCTCTTTTCCAGCTCCCTGCAACTGATATCGAATAGACTCCGTTCTCTGTTAGTGATATCGAACACTCTCCGAATTTCCTGTTACTGTTATCGAACAATGTTCCACTTCTCTGTTACTGATATCGAACACTCTCCCAGTTCCCTGTTACTCATATCAAACACACTCCCCGTTCTCTGTTACTGATATAAAACACTCTCCCAGTTCCCTATGACTGATATCGAACACTCTCACAGTTCCCTATTACTGATATCGAACACTCTCCCATTTCCCGGATATCGAACACTCTTGGTTCCCTGTTACTGATATCAAACACTCTCCCTGTTCCCTGTTACTGATATCGAACATTCTCCCTGCTTGCTGTTACTCATTTCAAACACTCTCTCAGTTCCCTGTTACAGATATCGAACAGGCTCCGTTCCCTTGTAATGATATCGAACACTCTCCCATTTCCCTGTTACTGATATCGAACACTCTCCCAGTTCAATGTTACTGATGTCAAGCACTCTCCCAGTTCCCTGTTACTGATATCAAGCACTCTCCCAGTTCTCTGTCACTGATATAAAACTCTCTCCCAGTTCCCTATCACTGATATCGAACACTCTCCCAGTTCCCTGTTACTGATATCGAACACTCTCCCATTTCCCGGATATCGAACACTCTTGGTTCCCTGTTACTCATATCAAACACTCTCCCTGTTCCCTGTTACTGATATGGAACATTCTCCCTGTTTGCTGTTACGCATTTCAAACACTCTCCCAGTTCCCTGTTAATGATATCGAACAGTCTCCGTTCCCTTGTAATGATATCGAACACTCTCCCAGTTCCCTGTTACTGATATCGAACACTCTCCCAGTTCCCTGTTACTGATATCAAACACTCTCCCAGTTCCCTGTTACTGATATCAAACACTCTCCCAGTTCGCTATCACTGATATCGAACACTCTCCCAATTCCCTGTTACTCATATCAAACACTCTTCCAACTCCCTGCAACTGATATCGAATAGACTCCGTTCTCTGTTACTGATATCGAACACTCTCCCAATTCCCTGTTACTGTTATCGAACAATGTTCCAGTTCTCTGTTAATGATATCGAACACTCTCCCAGTTCCCTACTACTGATATCAAACACTCTCCCAGTTCTCTGTTTTTGATATCAAACACTCTCCCAGTTGCCTGTTACTGATATCAAACACTCTCCCATTTCCCTATCACTGATCTCGAACACTCTCCCAGTTCCTTGTTACGCATATAAAACACTCTTCCAACTCCCTGTGACTGATATCGAATAGACTCCGTTCTCTGTTACTGATATCGAACACTCTCCCAATTCCCTGTTACAGTTATCGAACAATGTTCCAGTTCTCTGTTAATGATATCGAACAATGTTCCAGTTCCCTGTTACTGATATCAAACACTCCCCAATTCGCAGTTTCTTATATAAACACTCTCCCAATTCCCTATCACTGATATCGACCACTCTCCCAGTTTCCACTTACTCATATCAAACACTCTCCCCGTTCCCTGTTACTGATTCCGAAAGGACTCGATTCCCTTTTACTGAAATCGAACACTCTCCCAGTTCCCTGTTACTGATATCGAACACTCTCTCAGTTCCCGGATATCGAACACTCTTGGTTCCCTGTTTCTCATATCAAATACTCTCCCTGTTCCCTGTTACTGATATCGAACATTCGCCCTGTTTGCTGTTACTCATTTCAAACACTCTCTCAATTCCCTGTTACTGATATCGAACAGGCTCCATTCCCTTGTAATGATGTCGAACACTCTCCCAGTTCCCTGTTACTGATATCGAGCAGTCTCCCAGTTCGCTGTTACTGATATCAGGCACTATCCCAGTTCTCTGTTACTGATATAAAACACTCTCCCAGTTCCATATCACTGATATCGAACACTCTCCCAGTTCTCTGTTAGTGATATAAAACACTCTCCCAGTTCCCTATCACTGATATCGAACACTCACCCAGTTCCCTTTTACTGATATCAAACACTCTCCCAGTTCCCTTTCACTGATATCGAACACTCTCGCAGTTCCCTGTTTCTGATATCGATCACTCTCCCGGTTCCCTGTTACTGATATCAAACATTCTCCCAGTTCCCTGTTACTCATATCAAACACTGTTCCAACTCCCTTTAACTGATATCGAATAGACTCCGTTCTCTGTTACTGATATCGAACACTCTCCCAGTTCCCTGCTACTTTTATCAAACACTCTCCCAGTTCTCTGTCAGTGATATAAAACACTCTCCCAGTTCCCTATCACTGATATCGAACACTGTCCCAGTTCCCTGTTACTGATATCGAACACTCACCCAGTTCCTGGATATCAAACACACTTGGTTCCCTGTTACTCATATCAAATACCCCCCCCTGTTCCCTGTTACTGATATCGAACATTCGCCCTGTTTGCTGTTACTCATTTCAAACATTCTCTCAATTCCCTGTTACTGATATCGAACAGACTCCGTTCCCTTGTAATTATATCGAACACTCTCCCAGTTCCCTGTTACTGATATCGAGCACTCTCCCAGTTCCCTGTTACTGATATCAAGCACACTCCCAGTTCTCTGTTACTGATATAAAACTCTCTCCCAGTTCCCTATCACTGATATCGAACACTCTCCCAGTTCTCTGTTAGTGATATAAAACACTCTCCCATTTCCCTATCACTGATATCGAACAATCACCCAGTTCCCTGTTACTGATATCAAACACTCTCCCAGTTCCCTTTCACTGATATCGAACATTCTCCCAGATCCTTGTTACTGATATCGAACACTCTCCCAGCTCCCTGTTACTGATATCAAACACTCTCCCAGTTCCCTGTTACTGATATCGAACACTCGCCCAGTTCTCTGTTAGTGATATAAAACACTCTCCCATTTCCCTATCACTGATATCGAACACTCACACAGTTCCCTGTTACTGATATCAAACACTCTCCCAGTTCCCTTTCACTGATATCGAACACTGTCCCAGTTCCTTGTTACTGATATCGAACACTCTCCCAGCTCCCTGTTACTGATATCAAACACTCTCCCAGTTCCCTGTCACTGATATCAAACACTCTCCCAGTTCGCTATCACTGATATCGAACACTCTCCCAATTCCCTGTTACTCATATCAAACAATCTTCCAACTCCATGTAACTGATATCGAATAGACTCCGTTCTCTGTTACTGATATCGAACACTCTCCTAATTCCCTGTTACTGTTATCGACCACTCTCCCAGTTCATTGTTACAGATATCAAACACTCTCCCAGTTCCCTATCACAGATATCGAACACTCTCCCAGTTCCTTGTTACTGATATCGAACAGGCTCCATTCCCTTGTAATGATGTCGAACACTCTCCCAGTTCCCTGTTACTGATATCGAGCAGTCTCCCAGTTCCCTGTTACTGATATCAGGCACTCTCCCAGTTCTCTGTTACTGATATAAAACACTCTCCCAGTTCCCTATCACTGATATCGAACACTCTCCCAGTTCTCTGTTAGTGATATAAAACACTCTCCCAGTTCCCTATCACTGATATCGAACACTCACCCAGTTCCCTTTTACTGATATCAAACACTCTCCCAGTTCCCTTTCACTGATATCGAACACTCCTCCAGTTCCCTGTCACTGATATCGAAAACTCTCCCAGTATCCTATCACTGTTACTGAACTATCTCCCAATTCCCTGTTACTGAAATCGAAAAATCTTCCAGTTCCCTATTACTGATATCGAATACTCTCCCAATTCCCTGTTACTTAAATCAATCTCTTTTCCAGCTCCCTGCAACTGATATCGAATAGACTCCGTTCTCTGTTAGTGATATCGAACACTCTCCCAATTTCCTGTTACTGTTATCGAACAATGTTCCACTTCTCTGTTACTGATATCGAACACTCTCCCAGTTCCCTGTTATTCATATCAAACACACTCCCCGTTCTCTGTTACTGATATAAAACACTCTCCCAGTTCCCTATGACTGATATCGAACACTCTCACAGTTCCCTGTTACTGATATCGAACACTCTCCCATTTCCCGGATATCGAACACTCTTGGTTCCCTTCTACTCATATCAAACACTCTCCCTGTTCCCTGTTACTGATATCGAACATTCTCCCTGCTTCCTGTTACTCATTTCAAACACTCTCTCAGTTCCCTGTTACAGATATCGAACAGGCTCCGTTCCCTTGTAATGATATCGAACACTCTCCCATTTCCCTGTTACTGATATCGAACACTCTCCCAGTTCAATGTTACTGATATCAAGCACTCTCCCAGTTCCCTGTTACTGATAGCAAACACTCTCCCAGTTCTCTGTCACTGATATAAAACTCTCTCCCAGTTCCCTATCACTGATATCGAACACTCTCCCAGTTCCCTGTTACTGATATCGAACACTCTCCCATTTCCCGGATATCGAACACTCTTGGTTCCCTGTTACTCATATCAAACACTCTCCCTGTTCCCTGTTACTGATATGGAACATTCTCCCTGTTTGCTGTTACGCATTTCAAACACTCTCTCAGTTCCCTGTTAATGATATCGAACAGTCTCCATTCCCTTGTAATGATATCGAACACTCTCCCAGTTCCCTGTTACTGATATCGAACACTCTCCCAGTTCCCTGTTACTGATATCAAACACTCTCCCAGTTCCCTGTTACTGATATCAAACACTCTCCCAGTTCGCTATCACTGATATCGAACACTCTCCCAATTCCCTGTTACTCATATCAAACACTCTTCCAACTCCCTGCAACTGATATCGAATAGACTCCGTTCTCTGTTACTGATATCGAACACTCTCCCAATTCCCTGTTACTGTTATCGAACAATGTTCCAGTTCTCTGTTAATGATATCGAACACTCTCCCAGTTCCCTACTACTGATATCAAACACTCTCCCAGTTCTCTGTTTCTGATATCAAACACTCTCCCAGTTGCCTGTTACTGATATCAAACACTCTCCCATTTCCCTATCACTGATCTCGAACACTCTCCCAGTTCCTTGTTACGAATATAAAACACTCTTCCAACTCCCTGTGACTGATATCGAATAGACTCCGTTCTCTGTTACTGATATCGAACACTCTCCCAATTCCCTGTTACAGTTATCGAACAATGTTCCAGTTCTCTGTTAATGATATCGAACAATGTTCCAGTTCCCTGTTACTGATATCAAACACTCTCCCAATTCGCAGTTTCTTATATAAACACTCTCCCAATTCCCTATCACTGATATCGCATACTCTCCCAGTTTCCTCTTACTCATACCAAACACTCTCCCCGTTCCCTGTTACTGATTCCGAAAGGACTCGATTCCCTTTTACTTAAATCGAACACTCTCCCAGTTCCCTGTTACTGATATCGAACACTCTCCCAGTTCCCGGATGTCGAACACTCTTGGTTCCCTGTTTCTCATATCAAATACTCTCCCTGTTCCCTGTTACTGATATCGAACATTCGCCCTGTTTGCTGTTACTCATTTCAAACACTCTCTCAATTCCCTGTTACTGATATCGAACAGGCTCCATTCCCTTGTAATGATGTCGAACACTCTCCCAGTTCCCTGTTACTGATATCGAGCAGTCTCCCAGTTCGCTGTTACTGATATCAGGCACTATCCCAGTTCTCTGTTACTGATATAAAACACTCTCCCAGTTCCCTATCACTGATATCGAACACTCTCCCAGTTCTCTGTTAGTGATATAAAACACTCTCCCAGTTCCCTATCACTGATATCGAACACTCACCCAGTTCCCTTTTACTGATATCAAACACTCTCCCAGTTCCCTTTCACTGATATCGAACACTCTCGCAGTTCCCTGTTTCTGATATCGATCACTCTCCCGGTTCCCTGTTACTGATATCAAACATTCTCCCAATTCCCTGTTACTCATATCAAACACTGTTCCAACTCCCTTTAACTGATATCGAATAGACTCCGTTCTCTGTTACTGATATCGAACACTCTCCTAATTCTCTGTTACTGTTATCGAAAAATCTTCCAGTTCCCTGTTACTGATATCGAACACTCTCCCAGTTCCCTGTTACTCATATCAAACACTCTTCCAGCTCCCTGCAATTGGTATCGAATAGACTCCGTTCTCTGTTAGTGATACCGAACACTCTCCCAATTCCCTGTTACTGTTATCAAACAATGTTCCAGTTCTCTGTTAATGATATCGAACACTCTCCCGGTTCCCTGTTACTGATATCAAACACTCTGCCAATTCACTGTTACAGATATAAACACTCTCCCAGTTCCCTATCACTGATATCGAACACTCTCCCAGTTTCCTGTTACTCATATCAAACTCTTTCCCCGTTCCCTGTTACTGATACCGAACACTCCTCCAGTTCCCTGTCACTGATATCGAAAATTCTCCCAATTCCCTGTTACTCAAATCAATTTCTTTTCCAGCTCCCTGCAACTGATATCGAATATACTCCGTTCTCTGTTAGTGATATCGAACACTCTCCCAATTTCCTGTTACTGTTATCGAACAATGTTCCACTTCTCTGTTACTGATATCGAACACTCTCCCAGTTCCCTGTTACTCATATCAAACACACTCCCCGTTCTCTGTTACTGTTATAAAACACTCTCCCAGTTCCCTATGACTGATATCGAACACTCTCCCAGTTCCCTGTTACTGATACCGAAAAGACCAGGTTCCCTTTTACTGATATTGAACACTCCTCCAGTTCCCTGTCACAGATATCGAAAACTCTCCCAGTATCCTATCACTGTTACTGAACTATCTCCCAATTCCCTGTTACTGATATCGAAAAATCTTCCAGTTCCCTATTACTGATATCGAATACTCTCCCATTTCCCTGTTACTCAAATCAATTTCTTTTCCAGCTCCCTGCAACTGATATCGAATAGACTCCGTTCTCAGTTAGTGATATCGAACACTCTCCCAATTCCCTGTTACTGTTATCGAACAATGTTCCACTTCTCTGTTACTGATATCGAACACTCTCCCAGTTCCCTGTTACTCATATCAAAAACACTCCCCGTTCTCTGTTACTGTTATAAAACACTCTCCCAGTTCCCTATGACTGATATCGAACACTCTCCCATTTCCCGGATATCGAACACTCTTGGTTCCCTTTTACTCATGTCAAACACTCTCCCTGTTCCCTGTTACTGATATCGAACATTCTCCCTGCTTGCTGTTACTCATTTCAAACACTCTCTCAGTTCCCTGTTACAGATATCGAACAGGCTCCGTTCCCTTGTAATGATATCGAACACTCTCCCATTTCCCTGTTACTGATATCGAACACTCTCCCAGTTCAATGTTACTGATATGAAGCACTCTCCCAGTTCTCTGTTACTGATATAAAACACTCTCCCAGTTCGCTATCACTGATATCGAACACTCACCCTGCTCCCTGTTACACATATCAAACACTTTTCCAGCTCCGTGCAACTGATATCGAATGCAGTCCGTTCTCTCTTAGTGATATCGAACTCTTTCCGAATTCCCTGTTACTGTTATCGAATAATCTTCCAGTTCCGTTACTGATATCGAACACTCTCCCAGTTCCCTGCTACTTTTATCAAACACTCTCCCAGTTCTCTGTCAGTGATATAAAACACTCTCCCAGTTCCCTATCACTGATATCGAACACTGTCCCAGTTCCCTGTTACTGATATCGAACACTCACCCAGTTCCTGGATATCAAACACACTTGGTTCCCTGTTACTCATATCAAATACCCCCCCCTGTTCCCTGTTACTGATATCGAACATTCGCCCTGTTTGCTGTTACTCATTTCAAACATTCTCTCAATTCCCTGTTACTGATATCGAACAGACTCCGTTCCCTTGTAATTATATCGAACACTCTCCCAGTTCCCTGTTACTGATATCGAGCACTCTCCCAGTTCCCTGTTACTGATATCAAGCACTCTCCCAGTTCTCTGTTACTGATATAAAACTCTCTCCCAGTTCCCTATCACTGATATCGAACACTCTCCCAGTTCTCTGTTAGTGATATAAAACACTCTCCCATTTCCCTATCACTGATATCGAACAATCACCCAGTTCCCTGTTACTGATATCAAACACTCTCCCAGTTCCCTTTCACTGATATCGAACATTCTCCCAGATCCTTGTTACTGATATCGAACACTCTCCCAGCTCCCTGTTACTGATATCAAACACTCTCCCAGTTCCCTGTTACAGATATCGAACAGGCTCCGTTCCCTTGTAATGATATCGAACACTCTCCCATTTCCCTGTTACTGATATCGAACACTCTCCCAGTTCAATGTTACTGATATCAAGCACTCTCCCAGTTCCCTGTTACTGATAGCAAACACTCTCCCAGTTCTCTGTCACTGATATAAAACTCTCTCCCAGTTCCCTATCACTGATATCGAACACTCTCCCAGTTCCCTGTTACTGATATCGAACACTCTCCCATTTCCCGGATATCGAACACTCTTGGTTCCCTGTTACTCATATCAAACACTCTCCCTGTTCCCTGTTACTGATATGGAACATTCTCCCTGTTTGCTGTTACGCATTTCAAACACTCTCTCAGTTCCCTGTTAATGATATCGAACAGTCTCCGTTCCCTTGTAATGATATCGAACACTCTCCCAGTTCCCTGTTACTGATATCGAACACTCTCCCTGCTTGCTGTTACTCATTTCAAACACTCTCTCAGTTCCCTGTTACAGATATCGAACAGGCTCCGTTCCCTTGTAATGATATCGAACACTCTCCCATTTCCCTGTTACTGATATCGAACACTCTCCCAGTTCAATGTTACTGATATCAAGCACTCTCCCAGTTCCCTGTTACTGATAGCAAACACTCTCCCAGTTCTCTGTCACTGATATAAAACTCTCTCCCAGTTCCCTATCACTGATATCGAACACTCTCCCAGTTCCCTGTTACTGATATCGAACACTCTCCCATTTCCCGGATATCGAACACTCTTGGTTCCCTGTTACTCATATCAAACACTCTCCCTGTTCCCTGTTACTGATATGGAACATTCTCCCTGTTTGCTGTTACGCATTTCAAACACTCTCTCAGTTCCCTGTTAATGATATCGAACAGTCTCCGTTCCCTTGTAATGATATCGAACACTCTCCCAGTTCCCTGTTACTGATATCGAACACTCTCCCAGTTCCCTGTTACTGATATCAAACACTCTCCCAGTTCCCTGTTACTGATATCAAACACTCTCCCAGTTCGCTATCACTGATATCGAACACTCTCCCAATTCCCTGTTACTCATATCAAACACTCTTCCAACTCCCTGCAACTGATATCGAATAGACTCCGTTCTCTGTTACTGATATCGAACACTCTCCCAATTCCCTGTTACTGTTATCGAACAATGTTCCAGTTCTCTGTTAATGATATCGAACACTCTCCCAGTTCCCTACTACTGATATCAAACACTCTCCCAGTTCTCTGTTTTTGATATCAAACACTCTCCCAGTTGCCTGTTACTGATATCAAACACTCTCCCATTTCCCTATCACTGATCTCGAACACTCTCCCAGTTCCTTGTTACGCATATAAAACACTCTTCCAACTCCCTGTGACTGATATCGAATAGACTCCGTTCTCTGTTACTGATATCGAACACTCTCCCAATTCCCTGTTACAGTTATCGAACAATGTTCCAGTTCTCTGTTAATGATATCGAACAATGTTCCAGTTCCCTGTTACTGATATCAAACACTCTCCCAATTCGCAGTTTCTTATATAAACACTCTCCCAATTCCCTATCACTCATATCGCATACTCTCCCAGTTTCCTCTTACTCATATCAAACACTCTCCCCGTTCCCTGTTACTGATTCCGAAAGGACTCGATTCCGTTTTACTGAAATCGAACACTCTCCCAGTTCCCTGTTACTGATATCGAACACTCTCCCAGTTCCCGGATATTGAACACTCTTGGTTCCCTGTTTCTCATATCAAATACTCTCCCTGTCCCCTGTTACTGATATCGAACATTCGCCCAGTTTGCTGTTACTCATTTCAAACACTCTCTCAATTCCCTGTTACTGATATCGAACAGGCTCCATTCCCTTGTAATGATGTCGAACACTCTCCCAGTTCCCTGTTACTGATATCGAGCAGTCTCCCAGTTCGCTGTTACTGATATCAGGCACTATCCCAGTTCTCTGTTACTGATATAAAACACTCTCCCAGTTCCCTATCACTGATATCGAACACTCTCCCAGTTCTCTGTTAGTGATATAAAACACTCTCCCAGTTCCCTATCACTGATATCGAACACTCACCCAGTTCCCTTTTACTGATATCAAACACTCTCCCAGTTCCCTTTCACTGATATCGAACACTCTCGCAGTTCCCTGTTTCTGATATCGATCACTCTCCCGGTTCCCTGTTACTGATATCAAACATTCTCCCAATTCCCTGTTACTCATATCAAACACTGTTCCAACTCCCTTTAACTGATATCGAATAGACTCCGTTCTCTGTTACTGATATCGAACACTCTCCTAATTCTCTGTTACTGTTATCGAACAATCTTCCAGTTCCCTGTTACTGATATCGAACACTCTCCCAGTTCCCTGTTACTCATATCAAACACTCTTCCAGCTCCCTGCAATTGGTATCGAATAGACTCCGTTCTCTGTCAGTGATACCGAACACTCTGCCAATTCCCTGTTACTGTTATCAAACAATGTTCCAGTTCTCTGTTAACGATATCGAACACTCTCCCGGTTCCCTGTTACTGATATCAAACACTCTGCCAATTCACTGTTACAGATATAAACACTCTCCCAGTTCCCTATCACTGATATCGAACACTCTCCCAGTTTCCTGTTACTCATATCAAACTCTCTCCCCGTTCCCTGTTACTGATACCGAAAAGACTCGGTTCTCTTTTACTGATATCGAACACTCCTCCAGTTCCCTGTCACTGATATCGAAAACTCTCCCAGTATCCTATCACTGTTACTGAACTATCTCCCAATTCCCTGTTACTGATATCGAAAAATCTTCCAGTTCCCTATTACTGATATCGAATACTCTCCCAATTCCCTGTTACTCAAATCAATTTCTTTTCCAGCTCCCTGCAACTGATATCGAATAGACTCCGTTCTCTGTTAGTGATATCGAACACCCTCCCAATTTCCTGTTACTGTTATCGAACAATGTTCCACTTCTCTGTTACTGATATCGAACACTCTCCCAGTTCCCTGCTACTTTTATCAAACACTCTCCCAGTTCTCTGTCAGTGATATAAAACACTCTCCCAGTTCCCTATCACTGATATCGAACACTGTCCCAGCTCCCTGTTACTGATATCGAACACTCTCTCAGTTCCCTGTTACTGATATCAAGCACTCTCCCAGTTCTCTGTTACTGATATAAAACTCTCTCCCAGTTCCCTATCACTGATATCGAACACTCTCCCAGTTCTCTGTTAGTGATATAAAACACTCTCCCATTTCCCTATCACAGATATCGAACACTCACACAGTTCCCTGTTACTGATATCAAACACTCTCCCAGTTCCCTTTCACTGATATCGAACACTCTCCCAGTTCCTTGTTACTGATATCGAACACTCTCCCAGCTCCCTGTTACTGATATCAAACACTCTCCCAGTTCCCTGTTACTGATATCAAACACTCTCCCAGTTCGCTATCACAGATATCGAACACTCTCCCAATTCCCTGTTACTCATATCAAACAATCTTCCAACTCCGTGTAACTGATATCGAATAGACTCCGTTCTCTGTTACTGATATCGAACACTCTCCTAATTCCCTGTTACTGTTATCGAACACTCTCCCAGTTCCCTGTTACTGATATCGAACACTCTCCCAGTTCCCTGTTACTGATATCGAACACTCTCCCGGTTCCCTGTTACTGATATCGAACACTATCCCAGTTCATTGTTTCTGATATCAAACACTCTCCCAGTTCCCTATCACAGATATCGAACACTCTTCCAGTTCCTTGTTACTGATATCGAACTGGCTCCATTCCCTTGTAATGATGTCGAACACTCTCCCAGTTCCCTGTTACTGATATCGAGCAGTCTCCCAGTTCCCTGTTACTGATATCAGGCACTCTCCCAGTTCTCTGTTACTGATATAAAACACTCTCCCAGTTCCCTATCACTGATATCGAACACTCTCCCAGTTCTCTGTTAGTGATATAAAACACTCTCCCAGTTCCCTATCACTGATATCGAACACTCACCCAGTTCTCTTTTACTGATATCAAACACTCTCCCAGTTCCCTTTCACTGATATCGAACACTCTCGCATTTCCCTGTTACTGATATCAAACACTCTGCCAATTCACTGTTACTGATATAAACACTCTCCCAGTTCCCTATCACTGATATCGAACACTCTCCCAGTTTCCTGTTACTCATATCAAACTCTCTCCCCGTTCCCTGTTACTGATACCGAAAAGACTCAGTTCCCTTTTACTGATATCGAAAACTCCTCCAGTTCCCTGTCACTCATATCGAAAACTCTCCCAGTATCCTATCACTGTTACTGAACTATCTCCCAATTCCCTGTTACTGATATCGAAAAATCTTCCAGTTCCCTATTACTGATATCGAATACTCTCCCAATTCCCTGTTACTCAAATCAATCTCTTTTCCAGCTCCCTGCAACTGATATCGAATAGACTCCGTTCTCTGTTAGTGATATCGAACACTCTCCCAATTTACTGTTACTGTTATCGAACAATGTTCCACTTCTCTGTTACTGATATCGAACACTCTCCCAGTTCCCTGTTACTCATATCAAACACACTCCCCGTTCTCTGTTATGATATAAAACACTCTCCCAGTTCCCTATGACTGATATCGAACACTCTCCCAGTTCCCTGTTACTGATATCGAACACTCTTGGTTCCCTTTTACTCATATCAAACACTCTCCCTGTTCCCTGTTACTGATATCGAACATTGTCCCTGCTTGCTTTTACTCATTTCAAACACTCTCCCAGTTCCCTTTCACTGATATCGAACACTCTCGCAGTTCCCTGTTTCTGATATCGAAACTCTCCCAGTTTCCTGTTACTGATATCAAACACTCTCCCAGTTCGCTATCACTGATATCGAACACTCTCCCAGTTCCCTGTAACTGATATCGAACACTCTCCCAGTTCAATGTTACTGATATCAAGCACTCTCCCAGTTCTCTGTTACTGATATAAAACACTCTCCCAGTTCCCTATCACTGATATCGAACACTCACCCTGTTCCCTGTTACTCATATCAAACACTTTTCCAGCTCCCTGCAACTGATATCGAATGCACTCCGTTCTCTCTTAGTGATATCGAACACTTTTCCAATTCTCTGTTACTGTTATCGAATAATCTTCCAGTTCCGTTACTGATATCGAACACTCTCCCAGTTCCCTGCTACTTTTATCAAACACTCTCCCAGTTCTCTGTCAGTGATATAAAACACTCTCCCAGTTCCCTATCACTGATATCGAACACTGTCCCAGTTCCCTGTTACTGATATCGAACACTCACCCAGTTCCTGGATATCAAACACACTTGGTTCCCTGTTACTCATATCAAATACTCCCCCTGTTCCCTGTTACTGATATCGAACATTCGCTCTGTTTGCTGTTACTCATTTCAAACATTCTCTCAATTCCCTTTTACTGATATCGAACAGACTCCGTTCCCTTGTAATTATATCGAACACTCTCCCAGTTCCCTGTTACTGATATCAAGCACTCTCCCAGTTCTCTGTTACTGATATAAAACTCTCTCCTAGTCCTCTATCGCTGATATCGAACAATCACCCAGTTCCCTGTTACTGATATCAAGCACTCTCCCAGTTCCCTTTCACTGATATCGAACATTCTCCCAGTTCCTTGTTACTGATATCGAACACTCTCCCAGCTCCCTGTTACTGATATCAAACACTCTCCCAGTTCCCTGTTACTGATATCGAACACTCGCCCAGTTCTCTGTTAGTGATATAAAACACTCTCCCATTTCCCTATCACTGATATCGAACACTCACACAGTTCCCTGTTACTGATATCAAACACTCTCCCAGTTCCCTTTCACTGATATCGAACACTCTCCCAGTTCCTTGTTACTGATATCGAACACTCTCCCAGCTCCCTGTTACTGATATCAAACACTCTCCCAGTTCCCTGTTACTGATATCAAACAATCTTCCAACTCCGTGTAACTGATATCGAATAGACTCCGTTCTCTGTTACTGATATCGAACACTCTCCTAATTCCCTGTTACTGTTATCGAACACTCTCCCAGTTCCCTGTTACTGATATCGAACACTCTCCCAGTTCCCTGTTACTGATATCGAACACTCTCCCGGTTCCCTGTTACTGATATCGAACACTATCCCAGTTCCCTGTTACTGATATCAAACACTCTCCCAGTTCCCTATCACAGATATCGAACACTCTCCCAGTTCCTTGTTACTGATATCGAACAGGCTCCATTCCCTTGTAATGATGTCGAACACTCTCCCATTTCCCTGTTACTGATATCGAACACTCTCCCAGTTCAATGTTACTGATATCAAGCACTCTCCCAGTTCTCTGTTACTGATATAAAACACTCTCCCAGTTCCCTATCAATAATATCGAACACTCACCCTGTTCCCTGTTACTTATATCAAACACTTTTCCAGCTCCCTGCAACTGATATCGAATGCACTCCGTTCTCTCTTAGTGATATCGAACACTTTCACAATTCCCTGTTACTGTTATCGAATAATCTTCCAGTTCCGTTACTGATATCAAACACTCTCCCAGTTCCCTGTTACTCATATCAAACACTGTTCCAACTCCCTGTAACTGATATCGAATAGACTCCGTTTTCTGTTACTGATATCGAACACTCTCCTAATTCCCTGTTACTGTTATCGAACAATCTTCCAGTTCCCTGTTACTGATATCGAACACTCTCCCATTTCCCTATCACTGATATCGAACACTCACCCAGTTCCCTGTTACTGATATCAAACTCTCTCCCAGTTCCCTTTCACTGATATCGAACACTCTCCCAGTTCCTTGTTACTGATATCGAACTCTTTCCCCGTTCCCTGTTACTGAAACCGAAAAGACTCCATTCCCTTTTACTGATATCGAACACTCTCCCAGTATCCTATCACTGTTATTGAACTCTCTCCCAATTCCCTGTTACTGATATCGAACAATCTTCCAGTTCCCTATTACTGATATCGAACACTCTCCCAGTTCCCTTTTACTCATGTCAAACACTTCTCCAGCTCCCTGCAACTAATGTCGAATAGACTCCGCTCTCTGATAGTGATATCGAACACTCTCCCAATTCCCTGTTACTGTTATCGAACAATCTTCCAGTTCTCTGTTACTGATATCGAATACTCTCCCAGTTCCCTGTTACTGATATCAAACACTCTCCCAGTTCTCTGTCACTGATATAAAGCTCTCTCCCAGTTCCCTATCACTGATATCGAACACTCTCCCAGTTCCCTGTTACAGATATCGAACACTCTCCCATTTCCCGGATATCGAACACTCTTGGTTCCCTGTTACTCATATCAAACACTCTCCCTGTTCCCTGTTACTGATATGGAACATTCTCCCTGTTTGCTGTTACTCATTTCAAACACTCTCTCAGTTCCCTGTTAACGATATCGAACAGTCTCCGTTCCCTTGTAATGATATCGAACACTCTCCCAGTTCCCTGTTACTGATATCGAACACTCTCCCAGTTCCCTGTTACTGATATCAAACACTCTCCCAGTTCCCTGTTACTGATATCAAACACTCTCCCAGTTCGCTATCACTGATATCGAACACTCTCCCAGTTCCCTGTTACTCATATCAAATCTCTTCCAACTCCCTGTAACTGAAATCGAATAGACTCCGTTCTCTGTTACTGATATCGAACACTCTCCCAATTCCCTGTTACTGTTATCGAACAATTTTCCAGTTCTCTGTTAATGATATCGAACACTCTCCCAGTTCCCTACTACTGATATCAAACACTCTCCCAGTTCCCTGTTTCTGATATCAAACACTCTCCCAGTTGCCTGTTACTGATATCAAACACTCTCCCATTTCTCTATCACTGATATCGAACACTCTCCCAGTTCCTTGTTACGCATATAAAACACTCTTCCAACTCCCTGTGACTGATATCGAATAGACTCCGTTCTCTGTTACTGATATCGAACACTCTCCCAATTCCCTGTTACAGTTATCGAACAATGTTCCAGTTCTCTGTTAATGATATCGAACAATGTTCCAGTTCCCTGTTACTGATATCAAACACTCTCGCAATTCGCAGTTTCTTATATAAACACTCTCCCAATTCCCTATCACTGATATCGAACACTCTCCCAGTTTCCTCTTACTCATATCAAACACTCTCCCCGTTCCCTGTTACTGATTCCGAAAGGACTCGATTCCCTTTTACTGAAATCGAACACTCTCCCAGTTCCCTGTTACTGATATCGAACACTCTCCCAGTTCCCGGATATCGAACACTCTTGGTTCCCTGTTACTCATATCAAATACACTCCCTGTTCCGTTACTGATATCGAACATTCGCCCTATTTGCTGTTACTCATTTCAAACACTCTCTCAATTCCCTGTTACTGATATCGAACAGGCTCCATTCCCTTGTAATGATGTCGAACACTCTCCCAGTTCCCTGTTACTGATATTGAGCAGTCTCCCAGTTCCCTGTTACTGATATCAAGCACTCTCCCAGCTCTCTGTTACTGATATAAAACACTCTCCCAGTTCCCTATCACTGATATCGAGCACTCTCCCAGTTCTCTGTTAGTGATATAAAACACTCTCCCAGTTCCCTATCACTGATATCGAACACTCACCCAGTTCCCTTTTACTGATATCAAACACTCTCCCAGTTCCCTTTCACTGATATCGAACACTCTCGCAGTTCCCTGTTACTGATATCAAACACTCAGCCAATTCACTGTTACTGATATAAACACTCTCCCAGTTCCCTATCACTGATATCGAACACTCTCACAATTTCCTGTTACTCATATCAAACTCTCTCCCCGTTCCCTGTTACTGATACCGAAAAGACTTGGTTCCCTTTTACTGATATCGAAAACTCCTCCAGTTCCCAGTCACTCATATCGAAAACTCTCCCAGTATCCTATCACTGTTACTGAACTAACTCCCAATTCCCTGTTACTGATATCGAAAAATCTTCCAGTTCCCTATTACTGATATCGAATACTCTCCCAATTCCCTGTTACTCAAATCAATCTCTTTTCCAGATCCCTGCAACTGATATCGAATAGACTCCGTTCTCTGTTAGTGATATCGAACACTCTCCCAATTTCCTGTTACTGTTATCGAACAATGTTCCACTTCCCTGTTACTGATATCGAACACTCTCCCAGTTCCCTTTTAGTCATATCAAACACACTCCCCGTTCTCTGTTATGATATAAAACACTCTCCCAGTTCCCTATGACTGATATCGAACACTCTCCCAGTTCCCTGTTACTGATATCGAACACTCTCCCAGTTCAATGTTACTGATATCAAGCACTCTCCCAGTTCTCTTTTACTGATATAAAACACTCTCCCAGTTCCCTATCACTGATATCGAACACTCACCCTGTTCCCTGTTACTCATATCAAACACTTTTCCAGCTCCCTGCAACTGATATCAAATGCACTCCGTTCTCTCTTAGTGATATCGAACACTTTCCCAATTCTCTGTTACAGTTATCGAATAATCTTCCAGTTCCGTTACTGATATCGAACACTCTCCCAGTTCCCTGCTACTTTTATCAAACACTCTCCCAGTTCTCTGTCAGTGATATAAAACACTCTCCCAGTTCCCTATCACTGATATCGAACACTGTCCCAGTTCCCTGTTACTGATATCGAACACTCACCCAGTTCCTGGATATCAAACACACTTGGTTCCCTGTTACTCATATCAAATACTCCCCCTGTTCCCTGTTACTGATATCGAACATTCGCCCTGTTTGCTGTTACTCATTTCAAACATTCTCTCAATTCTCTGTTACTGATATCGAACAGACTCCGTTCCCTTGTAATTATATCGAACACTCTCCCAGTTCCCTGTTACTGATATCAAGCACTCTCCCAGTTCCCTGTTACTGATAGCAAACACTCTCCCAGTTCTCTGTCACTGATATAAAACTCTCTCCCAGTTCCCTATCACTGATATCGAACACTCTCCCAGTTCCCTGTTACTGATATCGAACACTCTCCCATTTCCCGGATATCGAACACTCTTGGTTCCCTGTTACTCATATCAAACACTCTCCCTGTTCCCTGTTACTGATATGGAACATTCTCCCTGTTTGCTGTTACGCATTTCAAACACTCCCTCAGTTCCCTGTTAATGATATCGAACAGTCTCCGTTCCCTTGTAATGATATCGAACACTCTCCCAGTTCCCTGTTACTGATATCGAACACTCTCCCTGCTTGCTGTTACTCATTTCAAACACTCTCTCAGTTCCCTGTTACAGATATCTAACAGGCTCCGTTCCCTTGTAATGATATCGAACACTCTCCCATTTCCCTGTTACTGATATCGAACACTCTCCCAGTTCAATGTTACTGATATCAAGCACTCTCCCAGTTCCCTGTTACTGATATCAAACACTCTCCCAGTTCTCTGTCACTGATATAAAACTCTCTCCCAGTTCCCTATCACTGATATCGAACACTCTCCCAGTTCCCTGTTACTGATATCGAACACTCTCCCATTTCCCGGATATCGAACACTCTTGGTTCCCTGTTACTCATATCAAACACTCTCCCTGTTCCCTGTTACTGATATGGAACATTCTCCCTGTTTGCTGTTACGCATTTCAAACACTCTCTCAGTTCCCTGTTAATGATATCGAACAGTCTCCGTTCCCTTGTAATGATATCGAACACTCTTCCAGTTCCCTGTTACTGATATCGAACACTCTCCCAGTTCCCTGTTACTGATATCAAACACTCTCCCAGTTCCCTGTTACTGATATCAAACACTCTCCCAGTTCGCTATCACTGATATCGAACACTCTCCCAATTCCCTGTTACTCATATCAAACACTCTTCCAACTCCCTGCAACTGATATCGAATAGACTCCGTTCTCTGTTACTGATATCGAACACTCTCCCAATTCCCTGTTACTGTTATCGAACAATGTTCCAGTTCTCTGTTAATGATATCGAACACTCTCCCAGTTCCCTACTACTGATATCAAACACTCTCCCAGTTCTCTGTTTTTGATATCAAACACTCTCCCAGTTGCCTGTTACTGATATCAAACACTCTCCCATTTCCCTATCACTGATCTCGAACACTCTCCCAGTTCCTTGTTACGCATATAAAACACTCTTCCAACTCCCTGTGACTGATATCGAATAGACTCCGTTCTCTGTTACTGATATCGAACACTCTCCCAATTCCCTGTTACAGTTATCGAACAATGTTCCAGTTCTCTGTTAATGATATCGAACAATGTTCCAGTTCCCTGTTACTGATATCAAACACTCTCGCAATTCGCAGTTTCTTATATAAACACTCTCCCAATTCCCTATCACTGATATCGAACACTCTCCCAGTTTCCTCTTACTCATATCAAACACTCTCCCCGTTCCCTGTTACTGATTCCGAAAGGACTCGATTCCCTTTTACTGAAATCGAACACTCTCCCAGTTCCCTGTTACTGATATCGAACACTCTCCCAGTTCCCGGATATCGAACACTCTTGGTTCCCTGTTACTCATATCAAATACACTCCCTGTTCCGTTACTGATATCGAACATTCGCCCTATTTGCTGTTACTCATTTCAAACACTCTCTCAATTCCCTGTTACTGATATCGAACAGGCTCCATTCCCTTGTAATGATGTCGAACACTCTCCCAGTTCCCTGTTACTGATATTGAGCAGTCTCCCAGTTCCCTGTTACTGATATCAAGCACTCTCCCAGCTCTCTGTTACTGATATAAAACACTCTCCCAGTTCCCTATCACTGATATCGAGCACTCTCCCAGTTCTCTGTTAGTGATATAAAACACTCTCCCAGTTCCCTATCACTGATATCGAACACTCACCCAGTTCCCTTTTACTGATATCAAACACTCTCCCAGTTCCCTTTCACTGATATCGAACACTCTCGCAGTTCCCTGTTACTGATATCAAACACTCAGCCAATTCACTGTTACTGATATAAACACTCTCCCAGTTCCCTATCACTGATATCGAACACTCTCACAGTTTCCTGTTACTCATATCAAACTCTCTCCCCGTTCCCTGTTACTGATACCGAAAAGACTTGGTTCCCTTTTACTGATATCGAAAACTCCTCCAGTTCCCAGTCACTCATATCGAAAACTCTCCCAGTATCCTATCACTGTTACTGAACTATCTCCCAATTCCCTGTTACTGATATCGAAAAATCTTCCAGTTCCCTATTACTGATATCGAATACTCTCCCAATTCCCTGTTACTCAAATCAATCTCTTTTCCAGATCCCTGCAACTGATATCGAATAGACTCCGTTCTCTGTTAGTGATATCGAACACTCTCCCAATTTCCTGTTACTGTTATCGAACAATGTTCCACTTCCCTGTTACTGATATCGAACACTCTCCCAGTTCCCTTTTAGTCATATCAAACACACTCCCCGTTCTCTGTTATGATATAAAACACTCTCCCAGTTCCCTATGACTGATATCGAACACTCTCCCAGTTCCCTGTTACTGATATCGAACACTCTCCCAGTTCAATGTTACTGATATCAAGCACTCTCCCAGTTCTCTTTTACTGATATAAAACACTCTCCCAGTTCCCTATCACTGATATCGAACACTCACCCTGTTCCCTGTTACTCATATCAAACACTTTTCCAGCTCCCTGCAACTGATATCGAATGCACTCCGTTCTCTCTTAGTGATATCGAACACTTTCCCAATTCTCTGTTACAGTTATCGAATAATCTTCCAGTTCCGTTACTGATATCGAACACTCTCCCAGTTCCCTGCTACTTTTATCAAACACTCTCCCAGTTCTCTGTCAGTGATATAAAACACTCTCCCAGTTCCCTATCACTGATATCGAACACTGTCCCAGTTCCCTGTTACTGATATCGAACACTCACCCAGTTCCTGGATATCAAACACACTTGGTTCCCTGTTACTCATATCAAATACTCCCCCTGTTCCCTGTTACTGATATCGAACATTCGCCCTGTTTGCTGTTACTCATTTCAAACATTCTCTCAATTCTCTGTTACTGATATCGAACAGACTCCGTTCCCTTGTAATTATATCGAACACTCTCCCAGTTCCCTGTTACTGATATCAAGCACTCTCCCAGTTCCCTGTTACTGATAGCAAACACTCTCCCAGTTCTCTGTCACTGATATAAAACTCTCTCCCAGTTCCCTATCACTGATATCGAACACTCTCCCAGTTCCCTGTTACTGATATCGAACACTCTCCCATTTCCCGGATATCGAACACTCTTGGTTCCCTGTTACTCATATCAAACACTCTCCCTGTTCCCTGTTACTGATATGGAACATTCTCCCTGTTTGCTGTTACGCATTTCAAACACTCCCTCAGTTCCCTGTTAATGATATCGAACAGTCTCCGTTCCCTTGTAATGATATCGAACACTCTCCCAGTTCCCTGTTACTGATATCGAACACTCTCCCTGCTTGCTGTTACTCATTTCAAACACTCTCTCAGTTCCCTGTTACAGATATCTAACAGGCTCCGTTCCCTTGTAATGATATCGAACACTCTCCCATTTCCCTGTTACTGATATCGAACACTCTCCCAGTTCAATGTTACTGATATCAAGCACTCTCCCAGTTCCCTGTTACTGATATCAAACACTCTCCCAGTTCTCTGTCACTGATATAAAACTCTCTCCCAGTTCCCTATCACTGATATCGAACACTCTCCCAGTTCCCTGTTACTGATATCGAACACTCTCCCATTTCCCGGATATCGAACACTCTTGGTTCCCTGTTACTCATATCAAACACTCTCCCTGTTCCCTGTTACTGATATGGAACATTCTCCCTGTTTGCTGTTACGCATTTCAAACACTCTCTCAGTTCCCTGTTAATGATATCGAACAGTCTCCGTTCCCTTGTAATGATATCGAACACTCTTCCAGTTCCCTGTTACTGATATCGAACACTCTCCCAGTTCCCTGTTACTGATATCAAACACTCTCCCAGTTCCCTGTTACTGATATCAAACACTCTCCCAGTTCGCTATCACTGATATCGAACACTCTCCCAATTCCCTGTTACTCATATCAAACACTCTTCCAACTCCCTGCAACTGATATCGAATAGACTCCGTTCTCTGTTACTGATATCGAACACTCTCCCAATTCCCTGTTACTGTTATCGAACAATGTTCCAGTTCTCTGTTAATGATATCGAACACTCTCCCAGTTCCCTACTACTGATATCAAACACTCTCCCAGTTCTCTGTTTTTGATATCAAACACTCTCCCAGTTGCCTGTTACTGATATCAAACACTCTCCCATTTCCCTATCACTGATCTCGAACACTCTCCCAGTTCCTTGTTACGCATATAAAACACTCTTCCAACTCCCTGTGACTGATATCGAATAGACTCCGTTCTCTGTTACTGATATCGAACACTCTCCCAATTCCCTGTTACAGTTATCGAACAATGTTCCAGTTCTCTGTTAATGATATCGAACAATGTTCCAGTTACCTGTTACTGATATCAAACACTCTCCCAATTCGCAGTTTCTTATATAAACACTCTCCCAATTCCCTATCACTCATATCGCATACTCTCCCAGTTTCCTCTTACTCATATCAAACACTCTCCCCGTTCCCTGTTACTGATTCCGAAAGGACTCGATTCCGTTTTACTTAAATCGAACACTCTCCCAGTTCCCTGTTACTGATATCGAACACTCTCCCAGTTCCCGGATATCGAACACTCTTGGTTCCCTGTTTCTCATATCAAATACTCTCCCTGCTCCCTGTTACTGATATCGAACATTCGCCCAGTTTGCTGTTACTCATTTCAAACACTCTCTCAATTCCCTGTTACTGATATCGAACAGGCTCCATTCCCTTGTAATGATGTCGAACACTCTCCCAGTTCCCTGTTACTGATATCGAGCAGTCTCCCAGTTCGCTGTTACTGATATCAGGCACTATCCCAGTTCTCTGTTACTGATATAAAACACTCTCCCAGTTCCCTATCACTGATATCGAACACTCTCCCAGTTCTCTGTTAGTGATATAAAACACTCTCCCAGTTCCCTATCACTGATATCGAACACTCACCCAGTTCCCTTTTACTGATATCAAACACTCTCCCAGTTCCCTTTCACTGATATCGAACACTCTCGCAGTTCCCTGTTTCTGATATCGATCACTCTCCCGGTTCCCTGTTACTGATATCAAACATTCTCCCAATTCCCTGTTACTCATATCAAACACTGTTCCAACTCCCTTTAACTGATATCGAATAGACTCCGTTCTCTGTTACTGATATCGAACACTCTCCTAATTCTCTGTTACTGTTATCGAACAATCTTCCAGTTCCCTGTTACTGATATCGAACACTCTCCCAGTTCCCTGTTACTCATATCAAACACTCTTCCAGCTCCCTGCAATTGGTATCGAATAGACTCCGTTCTCTGTCAGTGATACCGAACACTCTCCCAATTCCCTGTTACTGTTATCAAACAATGTTCCAGTTCTCTGTTAACGATATCGAACACTCTCCCGGTTCCCTGTTACTGATATCAAACACTCGGCCAATTCACTGTTACAGATATAAACACTCTCCCAGTTCCCTATCACTGATATCGAACACTCTCCCAGTTTCCTGTTACTCATAACAAACTCTCTCCCCGTTCCCTGTTACTGATACCGAAAAGACTCGGTTCTCTTTTACTGATATCGAACACTCCTCCAGTTCCCTGTCACTGATATCGAAAACTCTCCCAGTATCCTATCACTGTTACTGAACTATCTCCCAATTCCCTGTTACTGATATCGAAAAATCTTCCAGTTCCCTATTACTGATATCGAATACTCTCCCAATTCCCTGTTACTCAAATCAATTTCTTTTCCAGCTCCCTGCAACTGATATCGAATAGACTCCGTTCTCTGTTAGTGATATCGAACACCCTCCCAATTTCCTGTTACTGTTATCGAACAATGTTCCACTTCTCTGTTACTGATATCGAACACTCTCCCAGTTCCCTGCTACTTTTATCAAACACTCTCGCAGTTCTCTGTCAGTGATATAAAACACTCTCCCAGTTCCCTATCACTGATATCGAACACTGTCCCAGCTCCCTGTTACTGATATCGAACACTCTCTCAGTTCCCTGTTACTGATATCAAGCACTCTCCCAGTTCTCTGTTACTGAGATAAAACTCTCTCCCAGTTCCCTATCACTGATATCGAACACTCTCCCAGTTCTCTGTTAGTGATATAAAACACTCTCCCATTTCCCTATCACAGATATCGAACACTCACACAGTTCCCTGTTACTGATATCAAACACTCTCCCAGTTCCCTTTCACTGATATCGAACACTCTCCCAGTTCCTTGTTACTGATATCGAACACTCTCCCAGCTCCCTGTTACTGATATCAAACACTCTCCCAGTTCCCTGTTACTGATATCAAACACTCTCCCAGTTCGCTATCACAGATATCGAACACTCTCCCAATTCCCTGTTACTCATATCAAACAATCTTCCAACTCCGTGTAACTGATATCGAATAGACTCCGTTCTCTGTTACTGATATCGAACACTCTCCTAATTCCCTGTTACTGTTATCGAACACTCTCCCAGTTCCCTGTTACAGATATCGAACACTCTCCCAGTTCCCTGTTACTGTTATCGAACACTCTCCCGGTTCCCTGTTACTGATATCGAACACTATCCCAGTTCATTGTTTCTGATATCAAACACTCTCCCAGTTCCCTATCACAGATATCGAACACTCTCCCAGTTCCTTGTTACTGATATCGAACTGGCTCCATTCCCTTGTAATGATGTCGAACACTCTCCCAGTTCCCTGTTACTGATATCGAGCAGTCTCCCAGTTCCCTGTTACTGATATCAGGCACTCTCCCAGTTCTCTGTTACTGATATAAAACACTCTCCCAGTTCCCTATCACTGATATCGAACACTCTCCCAGTTCTCTGTTAGTGATATAAAACACTCTCCCAGTTCCCTATCACTGATATCGAACACTCACCCAGTTCTCTTTTACTGATATCAAACACTCTCCCAGTTCCCTTTCACTGATATCGAACACTCTCGCATTTCCCTGTTACTGATATCAAACTCTCTCCCCGTTCCCTGTTACTGATACCGAAAAGACTCAGTTCACTTTTACTGATATCGAAAACTCCTCCAGTTCCCTGTCACTCATATCGAAAACTCTCCCAGTATCCTATCACTGTTACTGAACTATCTCCCAATTCCCTGTTACTGATATCGAAAAATCTTCCAGTTCCCTATTACTGATATCGAATACTCTCCCAATTCCCTGTTACTCATATCAAACACTCTTCCAACTCCCTGCAACTGATATCGAATAGACTCCGTTCTCTGTTACTGATATCGAACACTCTCCCAATTCCCTGTTACTGTTATCGAACAATGTTCCAGTTCTCTGTTAATGATATCGAACACTCTCCCAGTTCCCTACTACTGATATCAAACACTCTCCCAGTTCTCTGTTTTTGATATCAAACACTCTCCCAGTTGCCTGTTACTGATATCAAACACTCTCCCATTTCCCTATCACTGATCTCGAACACTCTCCCAGTTCCTTGTTACGCATATAAAACACTCTTCCAACTCCCTGTGACTGATATCGAATAGACTCCGTTCTCTGTTACTGATATCGAACACTCTCCCAATTCCCTGTTACAGTTATCGAACAATGTTCCAGTTCTCTGTTAATGATATCGAACAATGTTCCAGTTACCTGTTACTGATATCAAACACTCTCCCAATTCGCAGTTTCTTATATAAACACTCTCCCAATTCCCTATCACTCATATCGCATACTCTCCCAGTTTCCTCT
This sequence comes from Mobula birostris, assembly GCF_030028105.1. Taxonomy (NCBI): domain Eukaryota; kingdom Metazoa; phylum Chordata; class Chondrichthyes; order Myliobatiformes; family Myliobatidae; genus Mobula; species Mobula birostris. The sequence goes on from NW_027277570.1 coordinate 231,916, forward strand.
TACTCATATCAAACACTCTCCCCGTTCCCTGTTACTGATTCCGAAAGGACTCGATTCCGTTTTACTTAAATCGAACACTCTCCCAGTTCCCTGTTACTGATATCGAACACTCTCCCAGTTCCCGGATATCGAACACTCTTGGTTCCCTGTTTCTCATATCAAATACTCTCCCTGCTCCCTGTTACTGATATCGAACATTCGCCCAGTTTGCTGTTACTCATTTCAAACACTCTCTCAATTCCCTGTTACTGATATCGAACAGGCTCCATTCCCTTGTAATGATGTCGAACACTCTCCCAGTTCCCTGTTACTGATATCGAGCAGTCTCCCAGTTCGCTGTTACTGATATCAGGCACTATCCCAGTTCTCTGTTACTGATATAAAACACTCTCCCAGTTCCCTATCACTGATATCGAACACTCTCCCAGTTCTCTGTTAGTGATATAAAACACTCTCCCAGTTCCCTATCACTGATATCGAACACTCACCCAGTTCCCTTTTACTGATATCAAACACTCTCCCAGTTCCCTTTCACTGATATCGAACACTCTCGCAGTTCCCTGTTTCTGATATCGATCACTCTCCCGGTTCCCTGTTACTGATATCAAACATTCTCCCAATTCCCTGTTACTCATATCAAACACTGTTCCAACTCCCTTTAACTGATATCGAATAGACTCCGTTCTCTGTTACTGATATCGAACACTCTCCTAATTCTCTGTTACTGTTATCGAACAATCTTCCAGTTCCCTGTTACTGATATCGAACACTCTCCCAGTTCCCTGTTACTCATATCAAACACTCTTCCAGCTCCCTGCAATTGGTATCGAATAGACTCCGTTCTCTGTCAGTGATACCGAACACTCTCCCAATTCCCTGTTACTGTTATCAAACAATGTTCCAGTTCTCTGTTAACGATATCGAACACTCTCCCGGTTCCCTGTTACTGATATCAAACACTCGGCCAATTCACTGTTACAGATATAAACACTCTCCCAGTTCCCTATCACTGATATCGAACACTCTCCCAGTTTCCTGTTACTCATAACAAACTCTCTCCCCGTTCCCTGTTACTGATACCGAAAAGACTCGGTTCTCTTTTACTGATATCGAACACTCCTCCAGTTCCCTGTCACTGATATCGAAAACTCTCCCAGTATCCTATCACTGTTACTGAACTATCTCCCAATTCCCTGTTACTGATATCGAAAAATCTTCCAGTTCCCTATTACTGATATCGAATACTCTCCCAATTCCCTGTTACTCAAATCAATTTCTTTTCCAGCTCCCTGCAACTGATATCGAATAGACTCCGTTCTCTGTTAGTGATATCGAACACCCTCCCAATTTCCTGTTACTGTTATCGAACAATGTTCCACTTCTCTGTTACTGATATCGAACACTCTCCCAGTTCCCTGCTACTTTTATCAAACACTCTCCCAGTTCTCTGTCAGTGATATAAAACACTCTCCCAGTTCCCTATCACTGATATCGAACACTGTCCCAGCTCCCTGTTACTGATATCGAACACTCTCTCAGTTCCCTGTTACTGATATCAAGCACTCTCCCAGTTCTCTGTTACTGAGATAAAACTCTCTCCCAGTTCCCTATCACTGATATCGAACACTCTCCCAGTTCTCTGTTAGTGATATAAAACACTCTCCCATTTCCCTATCACAGATATCGAACACTCACACAGTTCCCTGTTACTGATATCAAACACTCTCCCAGTTCCCTTTCACTGATATCGAACACTCTCCCAGTTCCTTGTTACTGATATCGAACACTCTCCCAGCTCCCTGTTACTGATATCAAACACTCTCCCAGTTCCCTGTTACTGATATCAAACACTCTCCCAGTTCGCTATCACAGATATCGAACACTCTCCCAATTCCCTGTTACTCATATCAAACAATCTTCCAACTCCGTGTAACTGATATCGAATAGACTCCGTTCTCTGTTACTGATATCGAACACTATCCCAGTTCATTGTTTCTGATATCAAACACTCTCCCAGTTCCCTATCACAGATATCGAACACTCTCCCAGTTCCTTGTTACTGATATCGAACTGGCTCCATTCCCTTGTAATGATGTCGAACACTCTCCCAGTTCCCTGTTACTGATATCGAGCAGTCTCCCAGTTCCCTGTTACTGATATCAGGCACTCTCCCAGTTCTCTGTTACTGATATAAAACACTCTCCCAGTTCCCTATCACTGATATCGAACACTCTCCCAGTTCTCTGTTAGTGATATAAAACACTCTCCCAGTTCCCTATCACTGATATCGAACACTCACCCAGTTCTCTTTTACTGATATCAAACACTCTCCCAGTTCCCTTTCACTGATATCGAACACTCTCGCATTTCCCTGTTACTGATATCAAACTCTCTCCCCGTTCCCTGTTACTGATACCGAAAAGACTCAGTTCCCTTTTACTGATATCGAAAACTCCTCCAGTTCCCTGTCACTCATATCGAAAACTCTCCCAGTATCCTATCACTGTTACTGAACTATCTCCCAATTCCCTGTTACTGATATCGAAAAATCTTCCAGTTCCCTATTACTGATATCGAATACTCTCCCAATTCCCTGTTACTCAAATCAATCTCTTTTCCAGCTCCCTGCAACTGATATCGAATGGACTCCGTTCTCTGTTACTGATATCGAACACTCTCCCAGTTCCCTGTTACTCATATCAAACACACTCCCCGTTCTCTGTTATGATATAAAACACTCTCCCAGTTCCCTATGACTGATATCGAACACTCTCCCAGTTCCCTGTAACTGATATCGAACACTCTCCCAGTTCAATGTTACTGATATCAAGCACTCTCCCAGTTCTCTGTTACTGATATAAAACACTCTCCCAGTTCCCTATCACTGATATCGAACACTCACCCTGTTCCCTGTTACTCATATCAAACACTTTTCCAGCTCCCTGCAACTGATATCGAATGCACTCCGTTCTCTCTTAGTGATATCGAACACTTTTCCAATTCTCTGTTACTGTTATCGAATAATCTTCCAGTTCCGTTACTGATATCGAACACTCTCCCAGTTCCCTGCTACTTTTATCAAACACTCTCCCAGTTCTCTGTCAGTGATATAAAACACTCTCCCAGTTCCCTATCACTGATATCGAACACTGTCCCAGTTCCCTGTTACTGATATCGAACACTCACCCAGTTCCTGGATATCAAACACACTTGGTTCCCTGTTACTCATATCAAATACTCCCCCTGTTCCCTGTTACTGATATCGAACATTCGCTCTGTTTGCTGTTACTCATTTCAAACATTCTCTCAATTCCCTTTTACTGATATCGAACAGACTCCGTTCCCTTGTAATTATATCGAACACTCTCCCAGTTCCCTGTTACTGATATCAAGCACTCTCCCAGTTCTCTGTTACTGATATAAAACTCTCTCCTAGTCCTCTATCGCTGATATCGAACACTCTCCCAGTTCTCTGTTAGTGATATAAAACACTCTCCCATTTCCCTATCACTGATATCGAACAATCACCCAGTTCCCTGTTACTGATATCAAGCACTCTCCCAGTTCCCTTTCACTGATATCGAACATTCTCCCAGTTCCTTGTTACTGATATCGAACACTCTCCCAGCTCCCTGTTACTGATATCAAACACTCTCCCAGTTCCCTGTTACTGATATCGAACACTCGCCCAGTTCTCTGTTAGTGATATAAAACACTCTCCCATTTCCCTATCACTGATATCGAACACTCACACAGTTCCCTGTTACTGATATCAAACACTCTCCCAGTTCCCTTTCACTGATATCGAACACTCTCCCAGTTCCTTGTTACTGATATCGAACACTCTCCCAGCTCCCTGTTACTGATATCAAACACTCTCCCAGTTCCCTGTTACTGATATCAAACAATCTTCCAACTCCGTGTAACTGATATCGAATAGACTCCGTTCTCTGTTACTGATATCGAACACTCTCCTAATTCCCTGTTACTGTTATCGAACACTCTCCCAGTTCCCTGTTACTGATATCGAACACTCTCCCAGTTCCCTGTTACTGATATCGAACACTCTCCCGGTTCCCTGTTACTGATATCGAACACTATCCCAGTTCCCTGTTACTGATATCAAACACTCTCCCAGTTCCCTATCACAGATATCGAACACTCTCCCAGTTCCTTGTTACTGATATCGAACAGGCTCCATTCCCTTGTAATGATGTGGAACACTCTCCCATTTCCCTGTTACTGATATCGAACACTCTCCCAGTTCAATGTTACTGATATCAAGCACTCTCCCAGTTCTCTGTTACTGATATAAAACACTCTCCCAGTTCCCTATCAATAATATCGAACACTCACCCTGTTCCCTGTTACTTATATCAAACACTTTTCCAGCTCCCTGCAACTGATATCGAATGCACTCCGTTCTCTCTTAGTGATATCGAACACTTTCACAATTCCCTGTTACTGTTATCGAATAATCTTCCAGTTCCGTTACTGATATCAAACACTCTCCCAGTTCCCTGTTACTCATATCAAACACTGTTCCAACTCCCTGTAACTGATATCGAATAGACTCCGTTTTCTGTTACTGATATCGAACACTCTCCTAATTCCCTGTTACTGTTATCGAACAATCTTCCAGTTCCCTGTTACTGATATCGAACACTCTCCCATTTCCCTATCACTGATATCGAACACTCACCCAGTTCCCTGTTACTGATATCAAACTCTCTCCCAGTTCCCTTTCACTGATATCGAACACTCTCCCAGTTCCTTGTTACTGATATCGAACTCTCTCCCCGTTCCCTGTTACTGAAACCGAAAAGACTCCATTCCCTTTTACTGATATCGAACACTCTCCCAGTATCCTATCACTGTTATTGAACTCTCTCCCAATTCCCTGTTACTGATATCGAACAATCTTCCAGTTCCCTATTACTGATATCGAACACTCTCCCAGTTCCCTTTTACTCATATCAAACACTTCTCCAGCTCCCTGCAACTAATGTCGAATAGACTCCGCTCTCTGATAGTGATATCGAACACTCTCCCAATTCCCTGTTACTGTTATCGAACAATCTTCCAGTTCTCTGTTACTGATATCGAATACTCTCCCAGTTCCCTGTTACTGATATCAAACACTCTCCCAGTTCTCTGTCACTGATATAAAGCTCTTTCCCAGTTCCCTATCACTGATATCGAACACTCTCCCAGTTCCCTGTTACAGATATCGAACACTCTCCCATTTCCCGGATATCGAACACTCTTGGTTCCCTGTTACTCATATCAAACACTCTCCCTGTTCCCTGTTACTGATATGGAACATTCTCCCTGTTTGCTGTTACTCATTTCAAACACTCTCTCAGTTCCCTGTTAACGATATCGAACAGTCTCCGTTCCCTTGTAATGATATCGAACACTCTCCCAGTTCCCTGTTACTGATATCGAACACTCTCCCAGTTCCCTGTTACTGATATCAAACACTCTCCCAGTTCCCTGTTACTGATATCAAACACTCTCCCAGTTCGCTATCACTGATATCGAACACTCTCCCAGTTCCCTGTTACTCATATCAAATCTCTTCCAACTCCCTGTAACTGAAATCGAATAGACTCCGTTCTCTGTTACTGATATCGAACACTCTCCCAATTCCCTGTTACTGTTATCGAACAATTTTCCAGTTCTCTGTTAATGATATCGAACACTCTCCCAGTTCCCTACTACTGATATCAAACACTCTCGCAATTCGCAGTTTCTTATATAAACACTCTCCCAATTCCCTATTACTGAAATCGAACACTCTCCCAGTTCCCTGTTACTGATATCGAACACTCTCCCAGTTCCCGGATATCGAACACTCTTGGTTCCCTGTTACTCATATCAAATACACTCCCTGTTCCGTTACTGATATCGAACATTCGCCCTATTTGCTGTTACTCATTTCAAACACTCTCTCAATTCCCTGTTACTGATATCGAACAGGCTCCATTCCCTTGTAATGATGTCGAACACTCTCCCAGTTCCCTGTTACTGATATTGAGCAGTCTCCCAGTTCCCTGTTACTGATATCAAGCACTCTCCCAGCTCTCTGTTACTGATATAAAACACTCTCCCAGTTCCCTATCACTGATATCGAACACTCTCCCAGTTCTCTGTTAGTGATATAAAACACTCTCCCAGTTCCCTATCACTGATATCGAACACTCACCCAGTTCTCTTTTACTGATATCAAACACTCTCCCAGTTCCCTTTCACTGATATCGAACACTCTCGCAGTTCCCTGTTACTGATATCAAACACTCAGCCAATTCACTGTTACTGATATAAACACTCTCCCAGTTCCCTATCACTGATATCGAACACTCTCCCAGTTTCCTGTTACTCATATCAAACTCTCTCCCCGTTCCCTGTTACTGATACCGAAAAGACTTGGTTCCCTTTTACTGATATCGAAAACTCCTCCAGTTCCCAGTCACTCATATCGAAAACTCTCCCAGTATCCTATCACTGTTACTGAACTATCTCCCAATTCCCTGTTACTGATATCGAAAAATCTTCCAGTTCCCTATTACTGATATCGAATACTCTCCCAATTCCCTGTTACTCAAATCAATCTCTTTTCCAGATCCCTGCAACTGATATCGAATAGACTCCGTTCTCTGTTAGTGATATCGAACACTCTCCCAATTTCCTGTTACTGTTATCGAACAATGTTCCACTTCTCTGTTACTGATATCGAACACTCTCCCAGTTCCCTGTTACTCATATCAAACACACTCCCCGTTCTCTGTTATGATATAAAACACTCTCCCAGTTCCCTATGACTGATATCTAACACTCTCCCAGTTCCCTGTTACTGATATCGAACACTCTCCCAGTTCAATGTTACTGATATCAAGCACTCTCCCAGTTCTCTTTTACTGATATAAAACACTCTCCCAGTTCCCTATCACTGATATCGAACACTCACCCTGTTCCCTGTTACTCATATCAAACACTTTTCCAGCTCCCTGCAACTGATATCGAATGCACTCCGTTCTCTCTTAGTGATATCGAACACTTTTCCAATTCTCTGTTACTGTTATCGAATAATCTTCCAGTTCCGTTACTGATATCGAACACTCTCCCAGTTCCCTGCTACTTTTATCAAACACTCTCCCAGTTCTCTGTCAGTGATATAAAACACTCTCCCAGTTCCCTATCACTGATATCGAACACTGTCCCAGTTCCCTGTTACTGATATCGAACACTCACCCAGTTCCTGGATATCAAACACACTTGGTTCCCTGTTACTCATATCAAATACTCCCCCTGTTCCCTGTTACTGATATCGAACATTCGCCCTGTTTGCTGTTACTCATTTCAAACATTCTCTCAATTCCCTGTTACTGATATCGAACAGACTCCGTTCCCTTGTAATTATATCGAACACTCTCCCAGTTCCCTGTTACTGATATCAAGCACTCTCCCAGTTCTCTGTTACTGATATAAAACTCTCTCCCAGTCCCCTATCACTGATATCGAACACTCTCTCAGTTCTCTGTTAGTGATATAAAACACTCTCCCATTTCCCTATCACTGATATCGAACAATCACCCAGTTCCCTGTTACTGATATGAAACACTCTCCCAGTTCCCTTTCACTGATATCGAACATTCTCCCAGTTCCTTGTTACTGATATCGAACACTCTCCCAGCTCCCTGTTACTGATATCAAACACTCTCCCAGTTCCCTGTTACTGATATCGAACACTCGCCCAGTTCTCTGTTAGTGATATAAAACACTCTCCCATTTCCCTATCACAGATATCGAACACTCACACAGTTCCCTGTTACTGATATCAAACACTCTCCCAGTTCCCTTTCACTGATATCGAACACTCTCCCAGTTCCTTGTTACTGATATCGAACACTCTCCCAGCTCCCTGTTACTGATATCAAACACTCTCCCAGTTACCTGTTACTGATATCAAACACTCTCCCAGTTCGCTATCACTGATATCGAACACTCTCCCAATTCCCTGTTACTCATATCAAACAATCTTCCAACTCCGTTTAACTGATATCGAATAGACTCGGTTCTCTGTTACTGATATCGAACACTCTCCTAATTCCCTGTTACTGTTATCGAACAATCTTCCAGTTCCCTGTTACTGATATCGACCACACTCCCAGTTCCCTGTTACTGATATCGAACACTCTCCCGGTTCCCTGTTACTGATATCAAACACTATCCCAGTTCCCTGTTACTGATATCAAACACTCTCCCAGTTCCCTATCACTGATATCGAACACTCTCCCAGTTCCTTGTTACTGATATCGAACACTCTCCCAGTTCCCTGGTACTGATATCAAACACTCTCCCAATTCGCAGTTTCTTATATAAACACTCTCCCAATTCCCTATCACTGATATCAAACACTCTCCCAGTTCCCTGTTACTGATACCGAAAAGACTTGGTTCCCTTTTACTGATATCGAAAACTCCTCCAGTTCCCAGTCACTCATATCGAAAACTCTCCCAGTATCCTATCACTGTTACTGAACTATCTCCCAATTCCCTGTTACTGATATCGAAAAATCTTCCAGTTCCCTATTACTGATATCGAATACTCTCCCAATTCCCTGTTACTCAAATCAATCTCTTTTCCAGATCCCTGCAACTGATATCGAATAGACTCCGTTCTCTGTTAGTGATATCGAACACTCTCCCAATTTCCTGTTACTGTTATCGAACAATGTTCCACTTCTCTGTTACTGATATCGAACACTCTCCCAGTTCCCTGTTACTCATATCAAACACACTCCCCGTTCTCTGTTATGATATAAAACACTCTCCCAGTTCCCTATGACTGATATCGAACACTCTCCCAGTGCCCTGTTACTGATATCGAACACTCTCCCAGTTCAATGTTACTGATATCAAGCACTCTCCCAGTTCTCTTTTACTGATATAAAACACTCTCCCAGTTCCCTATCACTGATATCGAACACTCACCCTGTTCCCTGTTACTCATATCAAACACTTTTCCAGCTCCCTGCAACTGATATCGAATGCACTCCGTTCTCTCTTAGTGATATCGAACACTTTCCCAATTCTCTGTTACTGTTATCGAATAATCTTCCAGTTCCGTTACTGATATCGAACACTCTCCCAGTTCCCTGCTACTTTTATCAAACACTCTCCCAGTTCTCTGTCAGTGATATAAAACACTCTCCCAGTTCCCTATCACTGATATCGAACACTGTCCCAGTTCCCTGTTACTGATATCGAACACTCACCCAGTTCCTGGATATCAAACACACTTGGTTCCCTGTTACTCATATCAAATACTCCCCCTGTTCCCTGTTACTGATATCGAACATTCGCCCTGTTTGCTGTTACTCATTTCAAACATTCTCTCAATTCCCTGTTACTGATATCGAACAGACTCCGTTCCCTTGTAATTATATCGAACACTCTCCCAGTTCCCTGTTACTGATATCAAGCACTCTCCCAGTTCTCTGTTACTGATATAAAACTCTCTCCCAGTCCCCTATCACTGATATCGAACACTCTCTCAGTTCTCTGTTAGTGATATAAAACACTCTCCCATTTCCCTATCACTGATATCGAACAATCACCCAGTTCCCTGTTACTGATATCAAACACTCTCCCAGTTCCCTTTCACTGATATCGAACATTCTCCCAGTTCCTTGTTACTGATATCGAACACTCTCCCAGCTCCCTGTTACTGATATCAAACACTCTCCCAGTTCCCTGTTACTGATATCGAACACTCGCCCAGTTCTCTGTTAGTGATATGAAACACTCTCCCATTTCCCTATCACAGATATCGAACACTCACACAGTTCCCTGTTACTGATATCAAACACTCTCCCAGTTCCCTTTCACTGATATCGAACACTCTCCCAGTTCCTTGTTACTGATATCGAACACTCTCCCAGCTCCCTGTTACTGATATCAAACACTCTCCCAGTTACCTGTTACTGATATCAAACACTCTCCCAGTTCGCTATCACTGATATCGAACACTCTCCCAATTCCCTGTTACTCATATCAAACAATCTTCCAACTCCGTGTAACTGATATCGAATAGACTCGGTTCTCTGTTACTGATATCGAACACTCTCCTAATTCCCTGTTACTGTTATCGAACCATCTTCCAGTTCCCTGTTACTGATATCGACCACACTCCCAGTTCCCTGTTACTGATATCGAACACTCTCCCGGTTCCCTGTTACTGATATCAAACACTATCCCAGTTCCCTGTTACTGATATCAAACACTCTCCCAGTTCCTTGTTACTGATATCGAACACTCTCCCAGTTCCCTGGTACTGATATCAAACACTCTCCCAATTCGCAGTTTCTTATATAAACACTCTCCCAATTCCCTATCACTGATATCAAACACTCTCCCAGTTCCCTGTTACTGATATCGAAAACTCTCCCAGTTCAATGTTACTGATATCAAGCACTCTCCCAGTTCTCTGTTACTGATATAAAACACTCTCCCAGTTCCACATCACTGATATCGAACACTCACCCTGTTCCCTGTTACTCATATCAAACACTTTTCCAGCTCCCTGCAACTGATATCGAATGCATTCCGTTCTCTCTTAGTGATATCGAACACTTTCCCAATTCCCTGTTACTGTTATCGAATAATCTTCCAGTTCCGTTACTGATATCAAACACTCTCCCAGTTCCCTGTTACTCATATCAAACACTGTTCCAACTCCCTGTAACTGATATCGAATAGACTCCGTTTTCTGTTACTGATATCGAACACTCTCCTAATTCCCTGTTACTGTTATCGAACAATCTTCCAGTTCCCTGTTACTGATATCGAACACTCTCCCAGTTCCCTATCACTGATATCGAACACTCACCCAGTTCCCTGTTACTGATATCAAACTCTCTCCCAGTTCCCTTTCACTGATATCGAACACTCTCCCAGTTCCTTGTTACTGATATCGAACTCTCTCCCCGTTCCCTGTTACTGAAACCGAAAAGACTCGATTCCCTTTTACTGATATCGAACACTCTCCCAGTATCCTATCACTGTTATTGAACTCTCTCCCAATTCCCTGTTACTTATATCGAACAATCTTCCAGTTCCCTATTACTGATATCGAACACTCTCCCAGTTCCCTTTTACTCATATCAAACACATCTCCAGCTCCCTGCAACTAATGTCGAATAGACTTCGCTCTCTGTTAGTGATATCGAACACTCTCCCAATTCCCTGTTACTGTTATCGAACAATCTTCCAGTTCTCTGTTACTGATATCGAATACTCTCCCAGTTCCCTGTTACTGATATCAAACACTCTCCCAGTTCTCTGTCACTGATATAAAGCTCTCTCCCAGTTCCCTATCACTGATATCGAACACTCTCCCATTTCCCGGATATCGAACACTCTTGGTTCCCTGTTACTCATATCAAACACTCTCCCTGTTCCCTGTTACTGATATGGAACATTCTCCCTGTTTGCTGTTACTCATTTCAAACACTCTCTCAGTTCCCTGTTAACGATATCGAACAGTCTCCGTTCCCTTGTAATGATATCGAACACTCTCCCAGTTCCCTGTTACTGATATCGAACACTCTCCCAGTTCCCTGTTACTGATATCAAACACTCTCCCAGTTCCCTGTTACTGATATCAAACACTCTCCCAGTTCGCGATCACTGATATCGAACACTCTCCCAGTTCCCTGTTACTCATATCAAATCTCTTCCAACTCCCTGTAACTGAAATCGAATAGACTCCGTTCTCTGTTACTGATATCGAACACTCTCCCAATTCCCTGTTACTGTTATCGAACAATTTTCCAGTTCTCTGTTAATGATATCGAACACTCTCCCAGTTCCCTACTACTGATATCAAACACTCTCCCAGTTCCCTGTTTCTGATATCAAACACTCTCCCAGTTGCCTGTTACTGATATCAAACACTCTCCCATTTCTCTATCACTGATATCGAACACTCTCCCAGTTCCTTGTTACGCATATAAAACACTCTTCCAACTCCCTGTGACTGATATCGAATAGACTCTTTTCTCTGTTACTGATATCGAACACTCTCCCAATTCCCTGTTACTGATATCGAACACTCTCCCAATTCCCTGTTACTGATATCAAACACTCTCCCTGTTCCCTGTTACTGATATCGAACATTCTCCCTGCTTGCTGTTACTCATTTCAAACACTCTCCCATTTCCCTGTTACTGATATCGAACACTCTCCCAGTTCAATGTTACTGATATGAAGCACTCTCCCAGTTCTCTGTTACTGATATAAAACACTCTCCCAGTTCGCTATCACTGATATCGAACACTCACCCTGTTCCCTGTTACTCATATCAAACACTTTTCCAGCTCCCTGCAACTGATATCGAATGCAGTCCGTTCTCTCTTAGTGATATCGAATACTTTCCCAATTCTCTGTTACTGTTATCGAATAATCTTCCAGTTCCGTAATGATATCGAACACTCTCCCAGTTCCCTGCTACTTTTATCAAGCACTCTCCCAGTTCTCTGTCAGTGATATAAAACACTCTCCCAGTTCCCTATCACTGATATCGAACACTGTCCCAGTTCCCTGTTACTGATATCGAACACTCACCCAGTTCCTGGATATCAAACACACTTGGTTCCCTGTTACTCATATCAAATACTCCCCCTATTCCCTGTTACTGATATCGAACATTCGCCCTGTTTGCTGTTACTCATTTCAAACATTCTCTCAATTCCCTGTTACTGATATCGAACAGACTCCGTTCCCTTGTAATTATATCGAACACTCTCCCAGTTCCCTGTTACTAATATCGAGCAATCTCCCAGTTCCCTGTTACTGATAACAAGCACTCTCCCAGTTCTCTGTTACTGATATAAAACTCTCTCCCAGTTCCCTATCACTGATATCGAACACTCTCCCAGTTCTCTGTTAGTGATATAAAACACTCTCCCATTTCCCTATCACTGATATCGAACAATCACCCAGTTCCCTGTTACTGATATCAAACACTCTCCCAGTTCCCTTTCACTGATATCGAACATTCTCCCAGTTCCTTGTTACTGATATCGAACACTCTCCCAGCTCCCTGTTACTGATATCAAACACTCTCCCAGTTCCCTGTTACTGATATCGAACACTCGCCCAGTTCTCTGTTAGTGATATAAAACACTCTCCCATTTCCCTATCACTGATATCGAACACTCACACAGTTCCCTGTTACTGATATCAAACACTCTCCCAGTTCCCTTTCACTGATATCGAACACTCTCCCAGTTCCTTGTTACTGATATCGAACACTCTCCCAGCTCCCTGTTACTGATATCAAACACTCTCCCAGTTCCCTGTTACTGATATCAAACACTCTCCCAGTTCGCTATCACTGATATCAAACACTCTCCCAATTCCCTGTTACTCATATCAAACAATCTTCCAACTCCGTGTAACTGATATCGAATAGACTCCGTTCTCTGTTACTGATATCGAACACTCTCCTAATTCCCTGTTACTGTTATCGAACACTCTCCCATTTCCCTGTTACTGATATCGAACACTATCCCAGTTCCCTGTTACTGATATCAAGCACTCTCCCAGTTCCCTATCACAGATATCGAACACTGTCCCAGTTCCTTGTTACTGATATCGAGCAGGCTCCATTCCCTTGTAATGATGTCGAACACTCTCCCAGTTCCCTGTTACTGATATCGAGCAGTCTCCCAGTTCCCTGTTACTAATATCAGGCACTCTCCCAGTTCTCTGTTACTGATATAAAACACTCTCCCAGTTCCCTATCACTGATATCGAACACTCTCCCAGTTCTCTGTTAGTGATATAAAACACTCTCCCAGTTCCCTATCACTGATATCGAACACTCACCCAGTTCTCTTTTACTGATATCAAACACTCTCCCAGTTCCCTTTCACTGATATCGAACACTCTCGCATTTCCCTGTTACTGATATCAAACACTCTGCCAATTCACTGTTACTGATATAAACACTCTCCCAGTTCCCTATCACTGATATCGAACACTCTCCCAGTTTCCTGTTACTCATATCAAACTCTCTCCCCGTTCCCTGTTACTGATACCGAAAAGACTCGGTTACCTTTTACTGATATCGAAAACTCCTCCATTTCCCTGTCACTGATATCGAAAACTCTCCCAGTATCCTATCACTGTTACCGAACTATCTCCCAATTCCCTGTTACTGATATCGAAAAATCTTCCAGTTCCCTATTACAGATATCGAATACTCTCCCAATTCCCTGTTACTCAAATCAATCTCTTTTCCAGCTCCCTGCAACTGATATCGAATAGACTCCGTTCTCTGTTAGTGATATCGAACACTCTCCCAATTTCCTGTTACTGTTATCGAACAATGTTCCACTTCCCCGTTACTGATATCAAACACTCTCCCAGTTCTCTGTCACTGATATAAAACTCTCTCCCAGTTCCCTATGACTGATATCGAACACTCTCCCAGTTCCCTGTTACTGATATCGAACACTCTCCCATTTCCCGGATATCGAACACTCCTGGTTTCCCTTTTACTCATATCAAACACTCTCCCTGTTCCCTGTTACTGATATCGAACATTCTCCCTGCTTGCTGTTAGTCATTTCAAACACTCTCTCAGTTCCCTGTTACAGATATCGAACTGGCTCCGTTCCCTTGTAATGATATCGAACACTCTCCCATTTCCCTGTTACTGATATCGAACACTCTCCCAGTTCAATGTTACTGATATCAAGCACTCTCCCAGTTCTCTATTACTGATATAAAACACTCTCCCAGTTCCCTATCAATAATATCGAACACTCACCCTGTTCCCTGTTACTCATATCAAACACTTTTCCAGCTCCCTGCAACGTATATCGAATGCACTCCGTTCTCTCTTAGTGATATCGAACACTTTCCCAATTCCATGTTACTGTTATCGAATAATCTTCCAGTTCCATTACTGATATCGAACACTCTCCCAGTTCCCTGCTACTTTTATCAAACACTCTCCCAGTTCTCTGTCAGTGATATAAAACACTCTCCCAGTTCCCTATCACTGATATCGAACACTGTCCCAGTTCCCTGTTACTGATATCGAACACTCACCCAGTTCCTGGATATCAAACACACTTGGTTCCCTGTTACTCATATCAAATACTCCCCCTGTTCCCTGTCATTGATATCGAACATTCGCCCTGTTTGCTGTTACTCATTTCAAACACTCTCTCAATTCCCTGTTACTGATATCGAACAGACTCCGTTCCCTTGCAATTATATCGAATCAAGCACTCTCCCAGTTCTCTGTTACTGAAATAAAACTCTCTCCCAGTTCCCTATCACTGATATCGAACACTCTCCCAGTTCCCTGTTACTAATATCGAGCAATCTCCCAGTTCCCTGTTACTGATAACAAGCACTCTCCCAGTTCTCTGTTACTGATATAAAACTCTCTCCCAGTTCCCTATCACTGATATCGAACACTCTCCCAGTTCTCTGTTAGTGATATAAAACACTCTCCCATTTCCCTATCACTGATATCGAACAATCACCCAGTTCCCTGTTACTGATATCAAACACTCTCCCAGTTCCCTTTCACTGATATCGAACATTCTCCCAGTTCCTTGTTACTGATATCGAACACTCTCCCAGCTCCCTGTTACTGATATCAAACACTCTCCCAGTTCCCTGTTACTGATATCGAACACTCGCCCAGTTCTCTGTTAGTGATATAAAACACTCTCCCATTTCCCTATCACTGATATCGAACACTCACACAGTTCCCTGTTACTGATATCAAACACTCTCCCAGTTCCCTTTCACTGATATCGAACACTCTCCCAGTTCCTTGTTACTGATATCGAACACTCTCCCAGCTCCCTGTTACTGATATCAAACACTCTCCCAGTTCCCTGTTACTGATATCAAACACTCTCCCAGTTCGCTATCACTGATATCAAACACTCTCCCAATTCCCTGTTACTCATATCAAACAATCTTCCAACTCCGTGTAACTGATATCGAATAGACTCCGTTCTCTGTTACTGATATCGAACACTCTCCTAATTCCCTGTTACTGTTATCGAACACTCTCCCATTTCCCTGTTACTGATATCGAACACTATCCCAGTTCCCTGTTACTGATATCAAGCACTCTCCCAGTTCCCTATCACAGATATCGAACACTGTCCCAGTTCCTTGTTACTGATATCGAGCAGGCTCCATTCCCTTGTAATGATGTCGAACACTCTCCCAGTTCCCTGTTACTGATATCGAGCAGTCTCCCAGTTCCCTGTTACTAATATCAGGCACTCTCCCAGTTCTCTGTTACTGATATAAAACACTCTCCCAGTTCCCTATCACTGATATCGAACACTCTCCCAGTTCTCTGTTAGTGATATAAAACACTCTCCCAGTTCCCTATCACTGATATCGAACACTCACCCAGTTCTCTTTTACTGATATCAAACACTCTCCCAGTTCCCTTTCACTGATATCGAACACTCTCGCATTTCCCTGTTACTGATATCAAACACTCTGCCAATTCACTGTTACTGATATAAACACTCTCCCAGTTCCCTATCACTGATATCGAACACTCTCCCAGTTTCCTGTTACTCATATCAAACTCTCTCCCCGTTCCCTGTTACTGATACCGAAAAGACTCGGTTACCTTTTACTGATATCGAAAACTCCTCCATTTCCCTGTCACTGATATCGAAAACTCTCCCAGTATCCTATCACTGTTACCGAACTATCTCCCAATTCCCTGTTACTGATATCGAAAAATCTTCCAGTTCCCTATTACAGATATCGAATACTCTCCCAATTCCCTGTTACTCAAATCAATCTCTTTTCCAGCTCCCTGCAACTGATATCGAATAGACTCCGTTCTCTGTTAGTGATATCGAACACTCTCCCAATTTCCTGTTACTGTTATCGAACAATGTTCCACTTCCCCGTTACTGATATCAAACACTCTCCCAGTTCTCTGTCACTGATATAAAACTCTCTCCCAGTTCCCTATGACTGATATCGAACACTCTCCCAGTTCCCTGTTACTGATATCGAACACTCTCCCATTTCCCGGATATCGAACACTCCTGGTTTCCCTTTTACTCATATCAAACACTCTCCCTGTTCCCTGTTACTGATATCGAACATTCTCCCTGCTTGCTGTTAGTCATTTCAAACACTCTCTCAGTTCCCTGTTACAGATATCGAACTGGCTCCGTTCCCTTGTAATGATATCGAACACTCTCCCATTTCCCTGTTACTGATATCGAACACTCTCCCAGTTCAATGTTACTGATATCAAGCACTCTCCCAGTTCTCTATTACTGATATAAAACACTCTCCCAGTTCCCTATCAATAATATCGAACACTCACCCTGTTCCCTGTTACTCATATCAAACACTTTTCCAGCTCCCTGCAACGTATATCGAATGCACTCCGTTCTCTCTTAGTGATATCGAACACTTTCCCAATTCCATGTTACTGTTATCGAATAATCTTCCAGTTCCATTACTGATATCGAACACTCTCCCAGTTCCCTGCTACTTTTATCAAACACTCTCCCAGTTCTCTGTCAGTGATATAAAACACTCTCCCAGTTCCCTATCACTGATATCGAACACTGTCCCAGTTCCCTGTTACTGATATCGAACACTCACCCAGTTCCTGGATATCAAACACACTTGGTTCCCTGTTACTCATATCAAATACTCCCCCTGTTCCCTGTCATTGATATCGAACATTCGCCCTGTTTGCTGTTACTCATTTCAAACACTCTCTCAATTCCCTGTTACTGATATCGAACAGACTCCGTTCCCTTGCAATTATATCGAATCAAGCACTCTCCCAGTTCTCTGTTACTGAAATAAAACTCTCTCCCAGTTCCCTATCACTGATATCGAACACTCTCCCAGTTCCCTGTTACTAATATCGAGCAATCTCCCAGTTCCCTGTTACTGATAACAAGCACTCTCCCAGTTCTCTGTTACTGATATAAAACTCTCTCCCAGTTCCCTATCACTGATATCGAACACTCTCCCAGTTCTCTGTTAGTGATATAAAACACTCTCCCATTTCCCTATCACTGATATCGAACAATCACCCAGTTCCCTGTTACTGATATCAAACACTCTCCCAGTTCCCTTTCACTGATATCGAACATTCTCCCAGTTCCTTGTTACTGATATCGAACACTCTCCCAGCTCCCTGTTACTGATATCAAACACTCTCCCAGTTCCCTGTTACTGATATCGAACACTCGCCCAGTTCTCTGTTAGTGATATAAAACACTCTCCCATTTCCCTATCACTGATATCGAACACTCACACAGTTCCCTGTTACTGATATCAAACACTCTCCCAGTTCCCTTTCACTGATATCGAACACTCTCCCAGTTCCTTGTTACTGATATCGAACACTCTCCCAGCTCCCTGTTACTGATATCAAACACTCTCCCAGTTCCCTGTTACTGATATCAAACACTCTCCCAGTTCGCTATCACTGATATCAAACACTCTCCCAATTCCCTGTTACTCATATCAAACAATCTTCCAACTCCGTGTAACTGATATCGAATAGACTCCGTTCTCTGTTACTGATATCGAACACTCTCCTAATTCCCTGTTACTGTTATCGAACACTCTCCCATTTCCCTGTTACTGATATCGAACACTATCCCAGTTCCCTGTTACTGATATCAAGCACTCTCCCAGTTCCCTATCACAGATATCGAACACTGTCCCAGTTCCTTGTTACTGATATCGAGCAGGCTCCATTCCCTTGTAATGATGTCGAACACTCTCCCAGTTCCCTGTTACTGATATCGAGCAGTCTCCCAGTTCCCTGTTACTAATATCAGGCACTCTCCCAGTTCTCTGTTACTGATATAAAACACTCTCCCAGTTCCCTATCACTGATATCGAACACTCTCCCAGTTCTCTGTTAGTGATATAAAACACTCTCCCAGTTCCCTATCACTGATATCGAACACTCACCCAGTTCTCTTTTACTGATATCAAACACTCTCCCAGTTCCCTTTCACTGATATCGAACACTCTCGCATTTCCCTGTTACTGATATCAAACACTCTGCCAATTCACTGTTACTGATATAAACACTCTCCCAGTTCCCTATCACTGATATCGAACACTCTCCCAGTTTCCTGTTACTCATATCAAACTCTCTCCCCGTTCCCTGTTACTGATACCGAAAAGACTCGGTTACCTTTTACTGATATCGAAAACTCCTCCATTTCCCTGTCACTGATATCGAAAACTCTCCCAGTATCCTATCACTGTTACCGAACTATCTCCCAATTCCCTGTTACTGATATCGAAAAATCTTCCAGTTCCCTATTACAGATATCGAATACTCTCCCAATTCCCTGTTACTCAAATCAATCTCTTTTCCAGCTCCCTGCAACTGATATCGAATAGACTCCGTTCTCTGTTAGTGATATCGAACACTCTCCCAATTTCCTGTTACTGTTATCGAACAATGTTCCACTTCCCCGTTACTGATATCAAACACTCTCCCAGTTCTCTGTCACTGATATAAAACTCTCTCCCAGTTCCCTATGACTGATATCGAACACTCTCCCAGTTCCCTGTTACTGATATCGAACACTCTCCCATTTCCCGGATATCGAACACTCCTGGTTTCCCTTTTACTCATATCAAACACTCTCCCTGTTCCCTGTTACTGATATCGAACATTCTCCCTGCTTGCTGTTAGTCATTTCAAACACTCTCTCAGTTCCCTGTTACAGATATCGAACTGGCTCCGTTCCCTTGTAATGATATCGAACACTCTCCCATTTCCCTGTTACTGATATCGAACACTCTCCCAGTTCAATGTTACTGATATCAAGCACTCTCCCAGTTCTCTATTACTGATATAAAACACTCTCCCAGTTCCCTATCAATAATATCGAACACTCACCCTGTTCCCTGTTACTCATATCAAACACTTTTCCAGCTCCCTGCAACGTATATCGAATGCACTCCGTTCTCTCTTAGTGATATCGAACACTTTCCCAATTCCATGTTACTGTTATCGAATAATCTTCCAGTTCCGTTACTGATATCGAACACTCTCCCAGTTCCCTGCTACTTTTATCAAACACTCTCCCAGTTCTCTGTCAGTGATATAAAACACTCTCCCAGTTCCCTATCACTGATATCGAACACTGTCCCAGTTCCCTGTTACTGATATCGAACACTCACCCAGTTCCTGGATATCAAACACACTTGGTTCCCTGTTACTCATATCAAATACTCCCCCTGTTCCCTGTCATTGATATCGAACATTCGCCCTGTTTGCTGTTACTCATTTCAAACACTCTCTCAATTCCCTGTTACTGATATCGAACAGACTCCGTTCCCTTGCAATTATATCGAATCAAGCACTCTCCCAGTTCTCTGTTACTGAAATAAAACTCTCTCCCAGTTCCCTATCACTGATATCGAACACTCTCCCAGTTCCCTGTTACTAATATCGAGCAATCTCCCAGTTCCCTGTTACTGATAACAAGCACTCTCCCAGTTCTCTGTTACTGATATAAAACTCTCTCCCAGTTCCCTATCACTGATATCGAACACTCTCCCAGTTCTCTGTTAGTGATATAAAACACTCTCCCATTTCCCTATCACTGATATCGAACAATCACCCAGTTCCCTGTTACTGATATCAAACACTCTCCCAGTTCCCTTTCACTGATATCGAACATTCTCCCAGTTCCTTGTTACTGATATCGAACACTCTCCCAGCTCCCTGTTACTGATATCAAACACTCTCCCAGTTCCCTGTTACTGATATCGAACACTCGCCCAGTTCTCTGTTAGTGATATAAAACACTCTCCCATTTCCCTATCACTGATATCGAACACTCACACAGTTCCCTGTTACTGATATCAAACACTCTCCCAGTTCCCTTTCACTGATATCGAACACTCTCCCAGTTCCTTGTTACTGATATCGAACACTCTCCCAGCTCCCTGTTACTGATATCAAACACTCTCCCAGTTCCCTGTTACTGATATCAAACACTCTCCCAGTTCGCTATCACTGATATCAAACACTCTCCCAATTCCCTGTTACTCATATCAAACAATCTTCCAACTCCGTGTAACTGATATCGAATAGACTCCGTTCTCTGTTACTGATATCGAACACTCTCCTAATTCCCTGTTACTGTTATCGAACACTCTCCCATTTCCCTGTTACTGATATCGAACACTATCCCAGTTCCCTGTTACTGATATCAAGCACTCTCCCAGTTCCCTATCACAGATATCGAACACTGTCCCAGTTCCTTGTTACTGATATCGAGCAGGCTCCATTCCCTTGTAATGATGTCGAACACTCTCCCAGTTCCCTGTTACTGATATCGAGCAGTCTCCCAGTTCCCTGTTACTAATATCAGGCACTCTCCCAGTTCTCTGTTACTGATATAAAACACTCTCCCAGTTCCCTATCACTGATATCGAACACTCTCCCAGTTCTCTGTTAGTGATATAAAACACTCTCCCAGTTCCCTATCACTGATATCGAACACTCACCCAGTTCTCTTTTACTGATATCAAACACTCTCCCAGTTCCCTTTCACTGATATCGAACACTCTCGCATTTCCCTGTTACTGATATCAAACACTCTGCCAATTCACTGTTACTGATATAAACACTCTCCCAGTTCCCTATCACTGATATCGAACACTCTCCCAGTTTCCTGTTACTCATATCAAACTCTCTCCCCGTTCCCTGTTACTGATACCGAAAAGACTCGGTTACCTTTTACTGATATCGAAAACTCCTCCATTTCCCTGTCACTGATATCGAAAACTCTCCCAGTATCCTATCACTGTTACCGAACTATCTCCCAATTCCCTGTTACTGATATCGAAAAATCTTCCAGTTCCCTATTACAGATATCGAATACTCTCCCAATTCCCTGTTACTCAAATCAATCTCTTTTCCAGCTCCCTGCAACTGATATCGAATAGACTCCGTTCTCTGTTAGTGATATCGAACACTCTCCCAATTTCCTGTTACTGTTATCGAACAATGTTCCACTTCCCCGTTACTGATATCAAACACTCTCCCAGTTCTCTGTCACTGATATAAAACTCTCTCCCAGTTCCCTATGACTGATATCGAACACTCTCCCAGTTCCCTGTTACTGATATCGAACACTCTCCCATTTCCCGGATATCGAACACTCCTGGTTTCCCTTTTACTCATATCAAACACTCTCCCTGTTCCCTGTTACTGATATCGAACATTCTCCCTGCTTGCTGTTAGTCATTTCAAACACTCTCTCAGTTCCCTGTTACAGATATCGAACTGGCTCCGTTCCCTTGTAATGATATCGAACACTCTCCCATTTCCCTGTTACTGATATCGAACACTCTCCCAGTTCAATGTTACTGATATCAAGCACTCTCCCAGTTCTCTATTACTGATATAAAACACTCTCCCAGTTCCCTATCAATAATATCGAACACTCACCCTGTTCCCTGTTACTCATATCAAACACTTTTCCAGCTCCCTGCAACGTATATCGAATGCACTCCGTTCTCTCTTAGTGATATCGAACACTTTCCCAATTCCATGTTACTGTTATCGAATAATCTTCCAGTTCCGTTACTGATATCGAACACTCTCCCAGTTCCCTGCTACTTTTATCAAACACTCTCCCAGTTCTCTGTCAGTGATATAAAACACTCTCCCAGTTCCCTATCACTGATATCGAACACTGTCCCAGTTCCCTGTTACTGATATCGAACACTCACCCAGTTCCTGGATATCAAACACACTTGGTTCCCTGTTACTCATATCAAATACTCCCCCTGTTCCCTGTCATTGATATCGAACATTCGCCCTGTTTGCTGTTACTCATTTCAAACACTCTCTCAATTCCCTGTTACTGATATCGAACAGACTCCGTTCCCTTGCAATTATATCGAATCAAGCACTCTCCCAGTTCTCTGTTACTGAAATAAAACTCTCTCCCAGTTCCCTATCACTGATATCGAACACTCTCCCAGTTCCCTGTTACTAATATCGAGCAATCTCCCAGTTCCCTGTTACTGATAACAAGCACTCTCCCAGTTCTCTGTTACTGATATAAAACTCTCTCCCAGTTCCCTATCACTGATATCGAACACTCTCCCAGTTCTCTGTTAGTGATATAAAACACTCTCCCATTTCCCTATCACTGATATCGAACAATCACCCAGTTCCCTGTTACTGATATCAAACACTCTCCCAGTTCCCTTTCACTGATATCGAACATTCTCCCAGTTCCTTGTTACTGATATCGAACACTCTCCCAGCTCCCTGTTACTGATATCAAACACTCTCCCAGTTCCCTGTTACTGATATCGAACACTCGCCCAGTTCTCTGTTAGTGATATAAAACACTCTCCCATTTCCCTATCACTGATATCGAACACTCACACAGTTCCCTGTTACTGATATCAAACACTCTCCCAGTTCCCTTTCACTGATATCGAACACTCTCCCAGTTCCTTGTTACTGATATCGAACACTCTCCCAGCTCCCTGTTACTGATATCAAACACTCTCCCAGTTCCCTGTTACTGATATCAAACACTCTCCCAGTTCGCTATCACTGATATCAAACACTCTCCCAATTCCCTGTTACTCATATCAAACAATCTTCCAACTCCGTGTAACTGATATCGAATAGACTCCGTTCTCTGTTACTGATATCGAACACTCTCCTAATTCCCTGTTACTGTTATCGAACACTCTCCCATTTCCCTGTTACTGATATCGAACACTATCCCAGTTCCCTGTTACTGATATCAAGCACTCTCCCAGTTCCCTATCACAGATATCGAACACTGTCCCAGTTCCTTGTTACTGATATCGAGCAGGCTCCATTCCCTTGTAATGATGTCGAACACTCTCCCAGTTCCCTGTTACTGATATCGAGCAGTCTCCCAGTTCCCTATCACTGATATCGAACACTCTCCCAGTTCTCTGTTAGTGATATAAAACACTCTCCCAGTTCCCTATCACTGATATCGAACACTCACCCAGTTCTCTTTTACTGATATCAAACACTCTCCCAGTTCCCTTTCACTGATATCGAACACTCTCGCATTTCCCTGTTACTGATATCAAACACTCTGCCAATTCACTGTTACTGATATAAACACTCTCCCAGTTCCCTATCACTGATATCGAACACTCTCCCAGTTTCCTGTTACTCATATCAAACTCTCTCCCCGTTCCCTGTTACTGATACCGAAAAGACTCGGTTACCTTTTACTGATATCGAAAACTCCTCCATTTCCCTGTCACTGATATCGAAAACTCTCCCAGTATCCTATCACTGTTACCGAACTATCTCCCAATTCCCTGTTACTGATATCGAAAAATCTTCCAGTTCCCTATTACAGATATCGAATACTCTCCCAATTCCCTGTTACTCAAATCAATCTCTTTTCCAGCTCCCTGCAACTGATATCGAATAGACTCCGTTCTCTGTTAGTGATATCGAACACTCTCCCAATTTCCTGTTACTGTTATCGAACAATGTTCCACTTCCCCGTTACTGATATCAAACACTCTCCCAGTTCTCTGTCACTGATATAAAACTCTCTCCCAGTTCCCTATGACTGATATCGAACACTCTCCCAGTTCCCTGTTACTGATATCGAACACTCTCCCATTTCCCGGATATCGAACACTCCTGGTTTCCCTTTTACTCATATCAAACACTCTCCCTGTTCCCTGTTACTGATATCGAACATTCTCCCTGCTTGCTGTTAGTCATTTCAAACACTCTCTCAGTTCCCTGTTACAGATATCGAACTGGCTCCGTTCCCTTGTAATGATATCGAACACTCTCCCATTTCCCTGTTACTGATATCGAACACTCTCCCAGTTCAATGTTACTGATATCAAGCACTCTCCCAGTTCTCTATTACTGATATAAAACACTCTCCCAGTTCCCTATCAATAATATCGAACACTCACCCTGTTCCCTGTTACTCATATCAAACACTTTTCCAGCTCCCTGCAACGTATATCGAATGCACTCCGTTCTCTCTTAGTGATATCGAACACTTTCCCAATTCCATGTTACTGTTATCGAATAATCTTCCAGTTCCGTTACTGATATCGAACACTCTCCCAGTTCCCTGCTACTTTTATCAAACACTCTCCCAGTTCTCTGTCAGTGATATAAAACACTCTCCCAGTTCCCTATCACTGATATCGAACACTGTCCCAGTTCCCTGTTACTGATATCGAACACTCACCCAGTTCCTGGATATCAAACACACTTGGTTCCCTGTTACTCATATCAAATACTCCCCCTGTTCCCTGTCATTGATATCGAACATTCGCCCTGTTTGCTGTTACTCATTTCAAACACTCTCTCAATTCCCTGTTACTGATATCGAACAGACTCCGTTCCCTTGCAATTATATCGAATCAAGCACTCTCCCAGTTCTCTGTTACTGAAATAAAACTCTCTCCCAGTTCCCTATCACTGATATCGAACACTCTCCCAGTTCTCCGTTAGTGATATAAAACACTCTCCCATTTCCCTATCACTGATATCGAACAATCACCCAGTTCCCTGTTACTGATATCAAACTCTCTCCCAGTTCCCTTTCACTGATATCGAACATTCTCCCAGTTCCTTGTTACTGATATCGAACACTCTCCCAGCTCCCTGTTACTGATATCAAACACTCTCCCAGTTCCCTGTTACTGATATCGAACACTCTCCCAGTTCCCTGTTACTGATATCGAACACTCTCCCGGTTCCCTGTTACTGATATCGAACACTATCCCAGTTCCCTGTTACTGATATCAAACACTCTCCCAGTTCCCTATCACAGATATCGAACACTCTCCCAGTTCCTTGTTACTGATATCGAACACTCTCCCAGTTCCCTGTTACTGATATCAAACACTCTCCCAGTTCCCTGTTACTGATATCAAACACTCTCCCAGTTCTCTGTCACTGATATAAAACACACTCCCAGTTCCTTGCTACTGATATCGAACACTCTCCCAGCTCCCTGTTACTGATATCAAACACTCTCCCAGTTCCCTGTTACTGATATCAAACACTCTCCCAGTTCGCTATCACTGATATCGAACACTCTCCCAATTCCCTGTTACACATATCAAACAATCTCCCAACTCCGTGTAACTGATATCGAATAGACTCCGTTCTCTGTTACTGATATCGAACACTCTCCTAATTCCCTGTTACTGTTATCGAACAATCTTCCAGTTCCCTGTTACTCATATCAAACACTCTTCCAGCTCCCTGCAATTGGTATCGAATAGACTCCGTTCTCTGTTAGTGATACCGAACACTCTCCGAATTCCCTGTTACTGTTATCAAACAATGTTCTAGTTCTCTGTTAATGATATCGAACACTCTCCCGGTTCCCTGTTACTGATATCAAACACTCTGCCAATTCACTGTTACTGATATAAACACTCTCCCAGTTCCCTATCACTGATATCGAACACTCTCCCAGTTTCCTGTTACTCATATCAAACTCTCTCCCCGTTCCCTGTTACTGATACCGAAAAGACTTGGTTCCCTTTTACTGATATCGAACACTCCTCCAGTTCCCTGTCACTGATATCGAAAAATCTCCCAGTATCCTATCACTGTTACTGAACTATCTCCCAATTCCCTGTTACTGATATCGAACAATCTTCCAGTTCCCTATTACTGATATCGAATACTCTCCCAATTCCCTGATACTCAAATCAATCTCTTTTCCAGCTCCCTGCAACTGATATCGAATAGACTCCGTTCTCTGTTAGTGATATCGAACACTCTCCCAATTTCCTGTTACTGTTATCGAACAATGTTCCACTTCCCTGTTACTGATATCGAACACTCTCCCAGTTCCCTGTTACTGATATCAAGCACTCTCCCAGTTCCCTATCACAGATATCGAACACTGTCCCAGTTCCTTGTTACTGATATCGAGCAGGCTCCATTCCCTTGTAATGATGTCGAACACTCTCCCAGTTCCCTGTTACTGATATCGAGCAGTCTCCCAGTTCCCTGTTACTAATATCAGGCACTCTCCCAGTTCTCTGTTACTGATATAAAACACTCTCCCAGTTCCCTATCACTGATATCGAACACTCTCCCAGTTCTCTGTTAGTGATATAAAACACTCTCCCAGTTCCCTATCACTGATATCGAACACTCTCCCAGTTCCCTGTTACTCATATCAAACACACTCCCCGTTCTCTGTCAGTGATATAAAACACTCTCCCAGTTCCCTATCACTGATATCGAACACTGTCCCAGTTCCCTGTTACTGATATCGAACACTCACCCAGTTCCTGGATATCAAACACACTTGGTTCCCTGTTACTCATATCAAATACTCCCCCTGTTCCCTGTTACTGATATCGAACATTCGCCCTGTTTGCTGTTACTCATTTCAAACACTCTCTCAATTCCCTGTTACTGATATCGAACAGACTCCGTTCCCTTGTAATTATATCGAACACTCTCCCAGTTCCCTGTTACTGATATCGAGCACTCTCCCAGTTCCCTGTTACTGATATCAAGCACTCTCCCAGTTCTCTGTTACTGAAATAAAACTCTCTCCCAGTTCCCTATCACTGATATCGAACACTCTCCCAGTTCTCCGTTAGTGATATAAAACACTCTCCCATTTCCCTATCACTGATATCGAACAATCACCCAGTTCCCTGTTACTGATATCAAACTCTCTCCCAGTTCCCTTTCACTGATATCGAACATTCTCCCAGTTCCTTGTTACTGATATCGAACACTCTCCCAGCTCCCTGTTACTGATATCGAACACTCTCCCAGTTCCCTGTTACTGATATCGAACACTCTCCCAATTCCCTGTTACTCATATCAAACAATCTTCCAACTCCGTGTAACTGATATCGAATAGACTCCGTTCTCTGTTAATGATATCGAACACTCTCCCAATTCCCTGTTACTGTTATCGAACAATCTTCCAGTTCCCTGTTACTGATATCGAACACTCTCCCAGTTCCCTGTTACTGATATCGAACACTCTCCCGGTTTCCTGTTACTGATATCGAACACTATCCCAGTTCCCTGTTACTGATATCAAACACTCTCCCAGTTCCCTATCACAGATATCGAACACTCTCCCAGTTCCTTGTTACTGATATCGAACACTCTCCTAGTTCCCTGTTACTGATATCAAACACTCTCCCAGTTCCCTGTTACTGATATCAAACACTCTCCCAGTTCTCTGTCACTGATATAAAACACACTCCCAGTTCCTTGTTACTGATATCGAACACTCTCCCAGCTCCCTGTTACTGATATCAAACACTCACCCAGTTCCCTGTTACTGATATCAAACACTCTCCCAGTTCGCTATCACTGATATCGAAAACTCTCCCAATTCCCTGTTACTCATATCAAACAATCTTCCAACTCCGTGTAACTGATATCGAATAGACTTCGTTCTCTGTTACTGATATCGAACACTCTCCTAATTCCCTGTTACTGTTATCGAACAATCTTCCAGTTCCCTGTTACTGATATCGAACACTCTCCCAGTTCCCTGTTACTCATATCAAACACTCTTCCAGCTCCCTGCAATTGGTATCGAATAGACTCCGTTCTCTGTTAGTGATACCGAACACTCTCCCAATTCCCTGTTACTGTTATCAAACAATGTTCCAGATCTCTGTTAATGATATCGAACACTCTCCCGGTTCCCTGTTACTGATATCAAACACTCTGCCAATTCACTGTTACTGATATAAACACTCTCCCAGTTCCCTATCACTGATATCGAACACTCTCCCAGTTTCCTGTTACTCATATCAAACTCTCTCCCCGTTCCCTGTTACTGATACCGAAAAGACTTGGTTCCCTTTTACTGATATCGAACACTCCTCCAGTTCCCTGTCACTGATATCGAAAACTCTCCCAGTATCCTATCACTGTTACTGAACTATCTCCCAATTCCCTGTTACTGATATCGAAAAATCTTCCAGTTCCCTATTACTGATATCGAATACTCTCCCAATTCCCTGATACTCAAATCAATCTCTTCTCCAGCTCCCTGCAACTGATATCGAATAGACTCCGTTTCCTGTTAGTGATATCGAACACTCTCCCAATTTCCTGTTACTGTTATCGAACAATGTTCCACTTCTCTGTTACTGATATCGAACACTCTCCCAGTTCCCTGTTACTCATATCAAACACACTCCCCGTTCTCTGTTACTGATATAAAACACTCTCCCAGTTCCCTATGACTGAGATCGAACACTCTCCAGGTTCCCTGTTACTGATATCGAACACTCTCCCATTTCCCGGATATCGAACACTCTTGGTTCCCTTTTACTCATATCAAACACTCTCCCTGTTCCCTGTTACTGATATCGAACACTCTCCCAGTTCATTGTTACTGATATCAAGCACTCTCCCAGTTCTCTGTTACTGATATAAAACACTCTCCCAGTTCCACATCACTGATATCGAACACTCACCCTTTTCCCTGTGACTCATATCAAACACTTTTCCAGCTCCCTGCAACTGATATCGAATGGACTCCGTTCTCTCTTAGTGATATCGAACACTTTCCCAATTCCCTGTTACTGTTATCGAATAATCTTCCAGTTCCGTTACTGATATCGAACACTCTCCCAGTTCCCTGCTACTTTTATCAAACACTCTCCCAGTTCTGTGTCAGTGATATAAAACACTCTCCCAGTTCCCTATCACTGATATCGAACACTGTCCCAGTTCCCTGTTACTGATATCGAACACTCTCGCAGTTCCCTGTTACTGATATCAAACACTCTGCCAATTCACTGTTACTGATATAAACACTCTCCCAGTTCCCTATCACTGATATCGAACACTCTCCCAGTTTCCCGTTACTCATATCAAACTCTCTCCCCGTTCCCTGTTACTGATACCGAAAAGACTCGGTTCCCTTTTACTGATATCGAACACTCCTCCAGTTCCCCGTCACTGATATCGAAAACTCTCCCAGTATCCTATCACTGTTACTGAACTATCTCCCAATTAGCTGTTACTGATATCGAAAAATCTTCCAGTTCCCTATTACTGATATCGAATACTCTCCCATTTCCCTGTTACTCAAATCAATCTCTTTTCCAGCTCCCTGCAACTGAAATCGAATAGACTCCGTTCTCTGTTAGTGATATCGAACACTCTCCCAATTTCCTGTTACTGTTATCAAACAATGTTCCACTTCTCTGTTACTGATATCGAACACTCTCCCAGTTCCCTGTTACTCATATCAAACACACTCCCCGTTCTCTGTTACTGATATAAAACACTCTCCCAGTTCCCTATGACTGATATCGAACACTCTCCCAGTTCCCTGCTACTGATATCGAACACTCTCCCATTTCCCGGATATCGAACACTCTTGGTTCCCTTTTACTCATATCAAACACTCTCCCTGTTCCCTGTTACTGATATCGAACATTCTCCCTACTTGCTGTTACTCATTTCAAACACACTCTCAGTTCCCTGTTACAGATATCGAACAGGCTCCGTTCCCTTGTAATGATATCGAACACTCTCCCATTTCCCTGTTACTGATATCGAACACTCTCCCAGTTCGCTATCACTGATATCAAACACTCTCCCAATTCCCTGTTACTCATATCAAACAATCTTCCAACTCCGTGTAACTGATATCGAATAGACTCCGTTCTCTGTTACTGATATCGAACACTCTCCTAATTCCCTGTTACTGTTATCGAACACTCTCCCATTTCCCTGTTACTGATATCGAACACTATCCCAGTTCCCTGTTACTGATATCAAGCACTCTCCCAGTTCCCTATCACAGATATCGAACACTGTCCCAGTTCCTTGTTACTGATATCGAGCAGGCTCCATTCCCTTGTAATGATGTCGAACACTCTCCCAGTTCCCTGTTACTGATATCGAGCAGTCTCCCAGTTCCCTGTTACTAATATCAGGCACTCTCCCAGTTCTCTGTTACTGATATAAAACACTCTC
Source organism: Mobula birostris (assembly GCF_030028105.1). Lineage (NCBI taxonomy): Eukaryota > Metazoa > Chordata > Chondrichthyes > Myliobatiformes > Myliobatidae > Mobula > Mobula birostris. Next base: position 262,993 of record NW_027277570.1, read on the forward strand.
CCAGTTCCCTATCACTGATATCGAACACTCTCCCAGTTCTCTGTTAGTGATATAAAACACTCTCCCAGTTCCCTATCACTGATATCGAACACTCACCCAGTTCTCTTTTACTGATATCAAACACTCTCCCAGTTCCCTTTCACTGATATCGAACACTCTCGCATTTCCCTGTTACTGATATCAAACACTCTGCCAATTCACTGTTACTGATATAAACACTCTCCCAGTTCCCTATCACTGATATCGAACACTCTCCCAGTTTCCTGTTACTCATATCAAACTCTCTCCCCGTTCCCTGTTACTGATACCGAAAAGACTCGGTTACCTTTTACTGATATCGAAAACTCCTCCATTTCCCTGTCACTGATATCGAAAACTCTCCCAGTATCCTATCACTGTTACCGAACTATCTCCCAATTCCCTGTTACTGATATCGAAAAATCTTCCAGTTCCCTATTACAGATATCGAATACTCTCCCAATTCCCTGTTACTCAAATCAATCTCTTTTCCAGCTCCCTGCAACTGATATCGAATAGACTCCGTTCTCTGTTAGTGATATCGAACACTCTCCCAATTTCCTGTTACTGTTATCGAACAATGTTCCACTTCCCCGTTACTGATATCAAACACTCTCCCAGTTCTCTGTCACTGATATAAAACTCTCTCCCAGTTCCCTATGACTGATATCGAACACTCTCCCAGTTCCCTGTTACTGATATCGAACACTCTCCCATTTCCCGGATATCGAACACTCCTGGTTTCCCTTTTACTCATATCAAACACTCTCCCTGTTCCCTGTTACTGATATCGAACATTCTCCCTGCTTGCTGTTAGTCATTTCAAACACTCTCTCAGTTCCCTGTTACAGATATCGAACTGGCTCCGTTCCCTTGTAATGATATCGAACACTCTCCCATTTCCCTGTTACTGATATCGAACACTCTCCCAGTTCAATGTTACTGATATCAAGCACTCTCCCAGTTCTCTATTACTGATATAAAACACTCTCCCAGTTCCCTATCAATAATATCGAACACTCACCCTGTTCCCTGTTACTCATATCAAACACTTTTCCAGCTCCCTGCAACGTATATCGAATGCACTCCGTTCTCTCTTAGTGATATCGAACACTTTCCCAATTCCATGTTACTGTTATCGAATAATCTTCCAGTTCCGTTACTGATATCGAACACTCTCCCAGTTCCCTGCTACTTTTATCAAACACTCTCCCAGTTCTCTGTCAGTGATATAAAACACTCTCCCAGTTCCCTATCACTGATATCGAACACTGTCCCAGTTCCCTGTTACTGATATCGAACACTCACCCAGTTCCTGGATATCAAACACACTTGGTTCCCTGTTACTCATATCAAATACTCCCCCTGTTCCCTGTCATTGATATCGAACATTCGCCCTGTTTGCTGTTACTCATTTCAAACACTCTCTCAATTCCCTGTTACTGATATCGAACAGACTCCGTTCCCTTGCAATTATATCGAATCAAGCACTCTCCCAGTTCTCTGTTACTGAAATAAAACTCTCTCCCAGTTCCCTATCACTGATATCGAACACTCTCCCAGTTCTCCGTTAGTGATATAAAACACTCTCCCATTTCCCTATCACTGATATCGAACAATCACCCAGTTCCCTGTTACTGATATCAAACTCTCTCCCAGTTCCCTTTCACTGATATCGAACATTCTCCCAGTTCCTTGTTACTGATATCGAACACTCTCCCAGCTCCCTGTTACTGATATCAAACACTCTCCCAGTTCCCTGTTACTGATATCGAACACTCTCCCAGTTCCCTGTTACTGATATCGAACACTCTCCCGGTTCCCTGTTACTGATATCGAACACTATCCCAGTTCCCTGTTACTGATATCAAACACTCTCCCAGTTCCCTATCACAGATATCGAACACTCTCCCAGTTCCTTGTTACTGATATCGAACACTCTCCCAGTTCCCTGTTACTGATATCAAACACTCTCCCAGTTCCCTGTTACTGATATCAAACACTCTCCCAGTTCTCTGTCACTGATATAAAACACACTCCCAGTTCCTTGCTACTGATATCGAACACTCTCCCAGCTCCCTGTTACTGATATCAAACACTCTCCCAGTTCCCTGTTACTGATATCAAACACTCTCCCAGTTCGCTATCACTGATATCGAACACTCTCCCAATTCCCTGTTACACATATCAAACAATCTCCCAACTCCGTGTAACTGATATCGAATAGACTCCGTTCTCTGTTACTGATATCGAACACTCTCCTAATTCCCTGTTACTGTTATCGAACAATCTTCCAGTTCCCTGTTACTCATATCAAACACTCTTCCAGCTCCCTGCAATTGGTATCGAATAGACTCCGTTCTCTGTTAGTGATACCGAACACTCTCCGAATTCCCTGTTACTGTTATCAAACAATGTTCTAGTTCTCTGTTAATGATATCGAACACTCTCCCGGTTCCCTGTTACTGATATCAAACACTCTGCCAATTCACTGTTACTGATATAAACACTCTCCCAGTTCCCTATCACTGATATCGAACACTCTCCCAGTTTCCTGTTACTCATATCAAACTCTCTCCCCGTTCCCTGTTACTGATACCGAAAAGACTTGGTTCCCTTTTACTGATATCGAACACTCCTCCAGTTCCCTGTCACTGATATCGAAAAATCTCCCAGTATCCTATCACTGTTACTGAACTATCTCCCAATTCCCTGTTACTGATATCGAACAATCTTCCAGTTCCCTATTACTGATATCGAATACTCTCCCAATTCCCTGATACTCAAATCAATCTCTTTTCCAGCTCCCTGCAACTGATATCGAATAGACTCCGTTCTCTGTTAGTGATATCGAACACTCTCCCAATTTCCTGTTACTGTTATCGAACAATGTTCCACTTCTCTGTTACTGATATCGAACACTCTCCCAGTTCCCTGTTACTCATATCAAACACACTCCCCGTTCTCTGTCAGTGATATAAAACACTCTCCCAGTTCCCTATCACTGATATCGAACACTCACCCTGTTCCCTGTTACTCATATCAAACACTTTTCCAGCTCCCTGCAACTGATATCGAATGCAGTCCGTTCTCTCTTAGTGAAATCGAACACTTTCCCAATTCCCTGTTACTGCTATCGAATAATCTTCCAGTTCCGTTACTGATATCGAACACTCTCCCAGTTCCCTGCTACTTTTATCAAACACTCTCCCAGTTCCCTGTTACTGATATCAAACACTATCCCAGTTCCCTGTTACTGATATCAAACACTCTCCCAGTTCCCTATCCCTGATATCGAACACTCTCCCAGTTCCTTGTTACTGATATCGAACACTCTCCCAGTTCGCTGTTACTGATATCAAACACTCTCCCAATTCTCTGTCACTGATATAAAACACACTCCCAGTTCCTTGTTACTGATATCGAACACTCTCCCAGCTCCCTGTTACTGATATCAAACACTCTCCCAGTTCCCTGTTACTGATATCAAACACTCTCCCAGTTCGCTATCACTGATATCGAACACTCTCCCAATTCCCTGTTACTCATATCAAACAATCTTCCAACTCCGTGTAACTGATATCGAATAGACTCCGTTCTCTGTTACTGATATCGAACACTCTCCCAATTCCCTGTTACTGTTATCAAACAATGTTCCAGTTCTCTGTTAATGATATCGAACACTCTCCCTGTTCCCTGTTACTGATATCAAACACTCTGCCAATTCACTGTTACTGATATAAACACTCTCCCAGTTCCCTATCACTGATATCGAACACTCTCCCAGTTTCCTGTTACTCATATCAAACTCTCTCCCCGTTCCCAGTTACTGATACCGAAAAGCCTTGGTTCCCTTTTACTGATATCGAACACTCCTCCAGTTCCCTGTCACTGATATCGAAAACTCTCCCAGTATCCTATCACTGTTACTGAACTGTCTCCCAATTCCCTGTTACTGATATCGAACAATCTTCCAGTTCCCTATTACTGATATCGAATACTCTCCCAATTCCCTGATACTCAAATCAATCTCTTTTCCAGCTCCCTGCAACTGATATCGAATAGACTCCGTTCTCTGTTAGTGATATTGAACACTCTCCCAATTTCCTGTTACTGTTATCGAACAATGTTCCACTTCTCTGTTACTGATATCGAACACTCTCCCAGTTCCCTGTTACTCATATCAAACACACTCACCGTTCTCTGTTACTGATATAAAAAACTCTCCCAGTTCCCTATGACTGAGATCGAACACTCTCCAGGTTCCCTGTTACTGATATCAAACACTCTCACATTTCCCGGATATCGAACGCTCTTGGTTCCCTTTTACTCATATCAAACACTCTCCCTGTTCCCTGTTACTGATATCGAACATTCACCCTGCTTGCTGTTACTCATTTCAAACACTCTCTCAGTTCCCTGTTACAGATATCGAACAGGCTCCGTACCCTTGTAATGATATCGAACACTCTCCCATTTCCCTGTTACTGATATCGAACACTCTCCCAGTTCATTGTTACTGATATCAAGCACTCTCCCAGTTCTCTGTTACTGATATAAAACACTCTCCCAGTTCCACATCACTGATATCGAACACTCACCCTGTTCCCTGTTACTCATATCAAACACTTTTCCAGCTCCCTGCAACTGATATCGAATGGACTCCGTTCTCTCTTAGTGATATCGAACACTTTCCCAATTCCCTGTTACTGTTATCGAATAATCTTCCAGTTCCGTTACTGATATCGAACACTCTCCCAGTTCCCTGCTACTTTTATCAAACACTCTCCCAGTTCTCTGTCAGTGATATAAAACACTCTCCCAGTTCCCTATCACTGATATCGAACACTGTCCCAGTTCCCTGTTACTGATATCGAACACTCACCCAGTTCCTGGATATCAAACACACTTGGTTCCCTGTTACTCATATCAAATACCCCCCCTGTTCCCTGTTACTGATATCGAACATTCGTCCTGTTTGCTGTTACTCATTTCAAACATTCTCTCAATTCCCTGTTACTGATATCGAGCACTCTCCCAGTTCCCTGTTACTGATATCAAGCACTCTCCCAGTTCCCTGTTACTGATATCAAGCACTCTCCCAGTTCTCTGTTACTGATATAAAACTCTCTCCCAGTTCTCTGTTACTGATATAAAACTCTCTCCCAGTTCCCTATCACTGATATCGAACACTCTCCCAGTTCTCTGTTAGTGATATAAAACACTCTCCCATTTCCCTATCACTGATATCGAACATTCTCCCAGTTCCTTGTTACTGATATCGAACACTCTCCCAGCTCCCTGTTACTGATATCAAACACTCTCCCAGTTCCCTGTTACTGATATCGAACACTCGCCCAGTTCTCTGTTAGTGATATAAAACACTCTCCCATTTCCCTATCACTGATATCAAACACTCACACAGTTCCCTGTTACTGATATCAAACACTCTCCCAGTTCCCTTTCACTGATATCGAACACTCTCCCAGTTCCTTGCTACTGATATCGAACACTCTCCCAGCTCCCTGTTACTGATATCAAACACTCTCCCAGTTCCCTGTTACTGATATCAAACACTCTCCCAGTTCGCTATCACTGATATCGAACACTCTCCCAATTCCCTGTTACTCATATCAAACAATCTTCCAACTCCGTGTAACTGATATCGAATAGACTTCGTTCTCTGTTACTGATATCGAACACTCTCCTAATTCCCTGTTACTGTTATCGAACAATAATCCAGTTCCCTGTTACTGATATCGAACACTCTCCCAGTTCCCTGTTACTCATATCAAACACTCTTCCAGCTCCCTGCAATTGGTATCGAATAGACTCCGTTCTCTGTTAGTGATACCGAACACTCTCCCAATTCCCTGTTACTGTTATCAAACAATGTTCCAGTTCTCTGTTAATGATATCGAACACTCTCCCGGTTCCCTGTTACTGATATCAAACACTCTGCCAATTCACTGTTACTGATATAAACACTCTCCCAGTTCCCTGTCACTGATATCGAACACTCTCCCAGTTTCCTGTTACTCATATCAAACTCTCTCCCCGTTCCCTGTTACTGATACCGAAAAGACTTGGTTCCCTTTTACTGATATCGAACACTCCTCCAGTTCCCTGTCACTGATATCGAAAACTCTCCCAGTATCCTATCACTGTTACTGAACTATCTCCCAATTCCCTGTTACTGATATCGAAAAATCTTCCAGTTCCCTATTACTGATATCGAATACTCTCCCAATTCCCTGATACTCAAATCAATCTCTTTTCCAGCTCCCTGCAACTGATATCGAATAGACTCCGTTTCCTGTTAGTGATATCGAACACTCCCCCAATTTCCTGTTACTGTTATCGAACAATGTTCCACTTCTCTGTTACTGATATCGAACACTCTCCCAGTTCCCTGTTACTCATATCAAACACACTCCCCGTTCTCTGTTACTGATATAAAACACTCTCCCAGTTCCCTATGACTGAGATCGAACACTCTCCAGGTTCCCTGTTACTGATATCGAACACTCTCCCATTTCCCGGATATCGAACACTCTTGGTTCCCTTTTACTCATATCAAACACTCTCCCTGTTCCCTGTTACTGATATCGAACATTCTCCCTGCTTGCTGTTACTCATTTCAAACACTCTCTCAGTTCCCTGTTACAGATATCGAACAGGCTCCGTACCCTTGTAATGATATCGAACACTCTCCCATTTCCCTGTTACTGATATCGAACACTCTCCCAGTTCATTGTTACTGATATCAAGCACTCTCCCAGTTCTCTGTTACTGATATAAAACACTCTCCCAGTTCCACGTCACTGATATCGAACACTCACCCTGTTCCCTGTGACTCATATCAAACACTTTTCCAGCTCCCTGCAACTGATATCGAATGGACTCCGTTCTCTCTTAGTGATATCGAACACTTTCCCAATTCCCTGTTACTGTTATCGAATAATCTTCCAGTTCCGTTACTGATATCGAACACTCTCCCAGTTCCCTGCTACTTTTATCAAACACTCTCCCAGTTCTGTGTCAGTGATATAAAACACTCTCCCAGTTCCCTATCACTGATATCGAACACTGTCCCAGTTCCCTGTTACTGATATCGAACACTCTCGCAGTTCCCTGTTACTGATATCAAACACTCTGCCAATTCACTGTTACTGATATAAACACTCTCCCAGTTCCCTATCACTGATATCGAACACTCTCCCAGTTTCCCGTTACTCATATCAAACTCTCTCCCCGTTCCCTGTTACTGATACCGAAAAGACTCGGTTCCCTTTTACTGATATCGAACACTCCTCCAGTTCCCCGTCACTGATAACGAAAACTCTCCCAGTATCCTATCACTGTTACTGAACTATCTCCCAATTAGCTGTTACTGATATCGAAAAATCTTCCAGTTCCCTATTACTGATATCGAATACTCTCCCATTTCCCTGTTACTCAAATCAATCTCTTTTCCAGCTCCCTGCAACTGATATCGAATAGACTCCGTTCTCTGTTAGTGATATCGAACACTCTCCCAATTTCCTGTTACTGTTATCAAACAATGTTCCACTTCTCTGTTACTGATATCGAACACTCTCCCAGTTCCCTGTTACTCATATCAAACACACTCACCGTTCTCTGTTACTGATATAAAACACTCTCCCAGTTCCCTATGACTGATATCGAACACTCTCCCAGTTCCCTGCTACTGATATCGAACACTCTCCCATTTCCCGGATATCGAACACTCTTGGTTCCCTTTTACTCATATCAAACACTCTCCCTGTTCCCTGTTACTGATATCGAACATTCTCCCTACTTGCTGTTACTCATTTCAAACACTCTCTCAGTTCCCTGTTACAGATATCGAACAGGCTCCGTTCCCTTGTAATGATATCGAACACTCTCCCATTTCCCTGTTACTGATATCGAACACTCTCCCAGTTCAATATTACTGATATCAAGCATTCTCCCAGTTCTCTGTTACTGATATAAAACACTCTCCCAGTTCCCTATCACTGATATCGAACACTCACCCTGTTCCCTGTTACTCATATCAAACACTTTTCCAGCTCCCTGCAACTGATATCGAATGCACCCCGTTCTCTCTTAGTGATATCGAACACTTTCCCAATTCCCTGTTACTGCTATCGAATAATCTTCCAGTTCCGTTACTGATATCGAACACTGTCCCAGTTCCCTGCTACTTTTATCAAACACTCTCCCAGTTCCCTGTTACTGATATCAAACACTATCCCAGTTCCCTGTTACTGATATCAAACACTCTCCCAGTTCCCTATCCCTGATATCGAACACTCTCCGAGTTCCTTGTTACTGATATCGAACACTCTCCCAGTTCGCTGTTACTGATATCAAACACTCTCCCAGTTCTCTGTCACTGATATAAAACACACTCCCAGTTCCTTGTTACTGATATCGAACACTCTCCCAGCTCCCTGTTACTGATATCAAACACTCTCCCAGTTCCCTGTTACTGATATCAAACACTCTCCCAGTTCGCTATCACTGATATCGAACACTCTCCCAATTCCCTGTTACTCATATCAAACAATCTTCCAACTCCGTGTAACTGATATCGAATAGACTCCGTTCTCTGTTACTGATATCGAACACTCTCCTAATTCCTTTACTGTTATCGAACAATCTTCCAGTTCCCTGTTACTTATATCAAACACTCTTCAAGCTCCCTGCAATTGGTATCGAATAGACTCCGTTCTCTGTTAGTGATACCGAACACTCTCCCTATTCCCTGTTACTGTTATCAAACAATGTTCCAATTCTCTGTTAATGATATCGAACACTCTCCCGGTTCCCTGTTACTGATATCAAACACTCTGCCAATTCACTGTTACTGATATAAACACTCTCCCAGTTCCCTATCACTGATATCGAACACTCTCCCAGTTTCCTGTTACTCATATCAAACTCTCTCCCCGTTCCCTGTTACTGATACCGAAAAGACTTGGTTCCCTTTTACTGATATCGAACACTCCTCCAGTTCCCTGTCACTGATATCGAAAACTCTCCCAGTATCCTATCACTGTTACTGAACTATCTCCCAATTCCCTGTTACTGATATCGAACAATCTTCCAGTTCCCTATTACTGATATCGAATACTCTCCCAATTCCCTGATACTCAAATCAATCTCTTTTCCAGCTCCCTGCAACTGATATCGAATAGACTCCGTTCTCTGTTAGTGATATCGAACACTCTCCCAATTTCCTGTTACTGTTATCGAACAATGTTCCACTTCTCTGTTACTGATATCGAACACTCTCCCAGTTCCCTGTTACTCATATCAAACACACTCACCGTTCTCTGTTACTGATATAAAACACTCTCCCAGTTCCCTATGACTGAGATCGAACACTCTCCAGGTTCCCTGTTACTGATATCAAACACTCTCACATTTCCCGGATATCGAACACTCTTGGTTCCGTTTTACTCATATCAAACACTCTCCCTGTTCCCTGTTACTGATATCGAACATTCTCCCTGCTTGCTGTTACTCATTTCAAACACTCTCTCAGTTCCCTGTTACAGGTATCGAACAGGCTCCGTACCCTTGTAATGATATCGAACACTCTCCCATTTCCCTGTTACTGATAACGAACACTCTCCCAGTTCATTGTTACTGATATCAAGCACTCTCCCAGTTCTCTGTTACTGATATAAAACACTCTCCCAGTTCCACATCACTGATATCGAACACTCACCCTGTTCCCTGTGACTCATATCAAACACTTTTCCAGCTCCCTGCAACTGATATCGAACGGACTCCGTTCTCTCTTAGTGATATCGAACACTTTCCCAATTCCCTGTTACTGTTATCGAATAATCTTCCAGTTCCGTTACTGATATCGAACACTCTCCCAGTTCCCTGCTACTTTTATCAAACACTCTCCCAGTTCTGTGTCAGTGATATAAAACACTCTCCCAGTTCCCTATCACTGATATCGAACACTGTCCCAGTTCCCTGTTACTGATATCGAACACTCTCGCAGTTCCCTGTTACTGATATCAAACACTCTGCCAATTCACTGTTACTGATATAAACACTCTCCCAGTTCCCTATCACTGATATCGAACACTCTCCCAGTTTCCCGTTACTCATATCAAACTCTCTCCCCGTTCCCTGTTACTGATACCGAAAAGACTCGGTTCCCTTTTACTGATATCGAACACTCCTCCAGTTCCCCGTCACTGATATCGAAAACTCTCCCAGTATCCTATCACTGTTACTGAACTATCTCCCAATTAGCTGTTACTGATATCGAAAAATCTTCCAGTTCCCTATTACTGATATCGAATACTCTCCCATTTCCCTGTTACTCAAATCAATCTCTTTTCCAGCTCCCTGCAACTGATATCGAATAGACTCCGTTCTCTGTTAGTGATATCGAACACTCTCCCAATTTCCTGTTACTGTTATCAAACAATGTTCCACTTCTCTGTTACTGATATCGAACACTCTCCCAGTTCCCTGTTACTCATATCAAACACACTCACCGTTCTCTGTTACTGATATAAAACACTCTCCCAGTTCCCTATGACTGATATCGAACACTCTCCCAGTTCCCTGCTACTGATATCGAACACTCTCCCATTTCCCGGATATCGAACACTCTTGGTTCCCTTTTACTCATATCAAACACTCTCCCTGTTCCCTGTTACTGATATCGAACATTCTCCCTACTTGCTATTACTCATTTCAAACACTCTCTCAGTTCCCTGTTACAGATATCGAACAGGCTCCGTTCCCTTGTAATGATATCGAACACTCTCCCATTTCCCTGTTACTGATATCGAACACTCTCCCAGTTCAATATTACTGATATCAAGCATTCTCCCAGTTCTCTGTTACTGATATAAAACACTCTCCCAGTTCCCTATCACTGATATCGAACACTCACCCTGTTCCCTGTTACTCATATCAAACACTTTTCCAGCTCCCTGCAACTGATATCGAATGCACCCCGTTCTCTCTTAGTGATATCGAACACTTTCCCAATTCCCTGTTACTGCTATCGAATAATCTTCCAGTTCCGTTACTGATATCGAACACTCTCCCAGTTCCCTGTTACTGATATCAAACACTATCCCAGTTCCCTGTTACTGATATCAAACACTCTCCCAGTTCCCTATCCCTGATATCGAACACTCTCCGAGTTCCTTGTTACTGATATCGAACACTCTCCCAGTTCGCTGTTACTGATATCAAACACTCTCCCAGTTCTCTGTCACTGATATAAAACACACTCCCAGTTCCTTGTTACTGATATCGAACACTCTCCCAGCTCCCTGTTACTGATATCAAACACTCTCCCAGTTCCCTGTTACTGATATCAAACACTCTCCCAGTTCGCTATCACTGATATCGAACACTCTCCCAATTCCCTGTTACTCATATCAAACAATCTTCCAACTCCGTGTAACTGATATCGAATACACTCCGTTCTCTGTTACTGATATCGAACACTCTCCTAATTCCGTTACTGTTATCGAACAATCTTCCAGTTCCCTGTTACTTATATCAAACACTCTTCAAGCTCCCTGCAATTGGTATCGAATAGACTCCGTTCTCTGTTAGTGATACCGAACACTCTCCCTATTCCCTGTTACTGTTATCAAACAATGTTCCAGTTCTCTGTTAATGATATCGAACACTCTCCCGGTTCCCTGTTACTGATATCAAACACTCTGCCAATTCACTGTTACTGATATAAACACTCTCCCAGTTCCCTATCACTGATATCGAACACTCTCCCAGTTTCCTGTTACTCATATCAAACTCTCTCCCCGTTCCCTGTTACTGATACCGAAAAGACTTGGTTCCCTTTTACTGATATCGAACACTCCTCCAGTTCCCTGTCACTGATATCGAAAACTCTCCCAGTATCCTATCACTGTTACTGAACTATCTCCCAATTCCCTGTTACTGATATCGAACAATCTTCCAGTTCCCTATTACTGATATCGAATACTCTCCCAATTCCCTGATACTCAAATCAATCTCTTTTCCAGCTCCCTGCAACTGATATCGAATAGACTCCGTTCTCTGTTAGTGATATCGAACACTCTCCCAATTTCCTGTTACTGTTATCGAACAATGTTCCACTTCTCTGTTACTGATATCGAACACTCTCCCAGTTCCCTGTTACTCATATCAAACACACTCACCGTTCTCTGTTACTGATATAAAACACTCTCCCAGTTCCCTATGACTGAGATCGAACACTCTCCAGGTTCCCTGTTACTGATATCAAACACTCTCACATTTCCCGGATATCGAACACTCTTGGTTCCCTTTTACTCATATCAAACACTCTCCCTGTTCCCTGTTACTGATATCGAACATTCTCCCTGCTTACTGTTACTCATTTCAAACACTCTCTCAGTTCCCTGTTACAGATATCGAACAGGCTCCGTACCCTTGTAATGATATCGAACACTCTCCCATTTCCCTGTTACTGATATCGAACACTCTCCCAGTTCATTGTTACTCATATCAAGCATTCTCCCAGTTCTCTGTTACTGATATAAAACACTCTCCCAGTTCCACATCACTGATATCGAACACTCACCCTGTTCCCTGTTACTCATATCAAACACTTTTCCAGCTCCCTGCAACTGATATCGAATGGACTCCGTTCTCTCTTAGTGATATCGAACACTTCCCCAATTCCCTGTTACTGTTATCGAATAATCTTCCAGTTCCGTTACTGATATCGAACACTCTCCCAGTTCCCTGCTACTTTTATCAAACACTCTCCCAGTTCTCTGTCAGTGATATAAAACACTCTCCCAGTTCCCTATCACTGATATCGAACACTGTCCCAGTTCCCTGTTACTGATATCGAACACTCACCCAGTTCCTGGATATCAAACACACTTGGTTCCCTGTTACTCATATCAAATACTCCCCCTGTTCCCTGTTACTGATATCGAACATTCGCCCTGTTTGCTGTTACTCATTTCAAACACTCTCTCAATTCCCTGTTACTGATATCGAACAGACTCTGTTCCCTTGTAATTATATCGAACACTCTCCCAGTTCCCTGTTACTGATATCAAGCACTCTCCCAGTTCTCTGTTACTGAAAAAAAAGTCTCTCCCAGTTCCCTATCACTGATATCGAACACTCTCCCAGTTCTCCGTTAGTGATATAAAACACTCTCCCATTTCCCTATCACTGATATCGAAAAATCACCCAGTTCCCTGTTACTGATATCAAACACTCTCCCAGTTCGCTTTCACTGATATCGAACATTCTCCCAGTTCCTTGTTACTGATATCGAACACTCTCCCAGCTCCCTGTTACTGATATCAAACACTCTCCCAGTTCCCTGTTACTGATATCGAACACTCGCCCAGTTTTCTGTTAGTGATATAAAACACTCTCCCATTTCCCTATCACTGATATCGAACACTCACACAGTTCCCTGTTACTGATATCAAACACTCTCCCAGTTCCCTTTCACTGATATCGAACACTCTCCCAGTTCCTTGTTACTGATATCGAACATTCTCCCAGCTCCCTGTTACTGATAGCAAACACTCTCCCAGTTCCCTGTTACTGATATCAAACACTCTCCCAGTTTGCTATCACTGATATCGAACACTCTCCCAGTTTCCTGTTACTCATATCAAACTCTCTCCCCGTTCCCTGTTACTGATATCGAACACTCGCCCAGTTCTCTGTTAGTGATATAAAACACTCTCCCATTTCCCTATCACTGATATCGAACACTCACACAGTTCCCTGTTACTGATATCAAACACTCTCCCAGTTCCCTTTCACTGATATCGAACACTCTCCCAGTTCCTTGCTACTGATATCGAACACTCTCCCAGCTCCCTGTTACTGATATCAAACACTCTCCCAGTTCCCTGTTACTGATATCAAACACTCTCCCAGTTCTCTATCACTGATATCGAACACTCTCCCAATTCCCTGTTACTCATATCAAACAATCTTCCAACTCCGTGTAACTGATATCGAATAGACTTCGTTCTCTGTTACTGATATCGAACACTCTCCTAATTCCCTGTTACTGTTATCGAACAATAATCCAGTTCCCTGTTGCTGATATCGAACACTCTCCCAGTTCCCTGTTACTCATATCAAACACTCTTCCAGCTCCCTGCAATTGGTATCGAATAGACTCCGTTCTCTGTTAGTGATACCGAACACTCTCCCAATTCCCTGTTACTGTTATCAAACAATGTTCCAGTTCTCTGTTAATGATATCGAACACTCTCCCGGTTCCCTGTTACTGATATCAAACACTCTGCCAATTCACTGTTACTGATATAAACACTCTCCCAGTTCCCTGTCACTGATATCGAACACTCTCCCAGTTTCCTGTTACTCATATCAAACTCTCTCCCCGTTCCCTGTTACTGATACCGAAAAGACTTGGTTCCCTTTTACTGATATCGAACACTCCTCCAGTTCCCTGTCACTGATATCGAAAACTCTCCCAGTATCCTATCACTGTTACTGAACTATCTCCCAATTCCCTGTTACTGATATCGAAAAATCTTCCAGTTCCCTATTACTGATATCGAATACTCTCCCAATTCCCTGATACTCAAATCAATCTCTTTTCCAGCTCCCTGCAACTGATATCGAATAGACTCTGTTTCCTGTTAGTGATATCGAACACTCCCCCAATTTCCTGTTACTGTTATCGAACAATGTTCCACTTCTCTGTTACTGATATCGAACACTCTCCCAGTTCCCTGTTACTCATATCAAACACACTCCCCGTTCTCTGTTACTGATATAAAACACTCTCCCAGTTCCCTATGACTGAGATCGAACACTCTCCAGGTTCCCTGTTACTGATATCGAACACTCTCCCATTTCCCGGATATCGAACACTCTTGGTTCCCTTTTACTCATATCAAACACTCTCCCTGTTCCCTGTTACTGATATCGAACATTCTCCCTGCTTGCTGTTACTCATTTCAAACACTCTCTCAGTTCCCTGTTACAGATATCGAACAGGCTCCGTACCCTTGTAATGATATCGAACACTCTCCCATTTCCCTGTTACTGATATCGAACACTCTCCCAGTTCATTGTTACTGATATCAAGCACTCTCCCAGTTCTCTGTTACTGATATAAAACACTCTCCCAGTTCCACATCACTGATATCGAACACTCACCCTGTTCCCTGTGACTCATATCAAACACTTTTCCAGCTCCCTGCAACTGATATCGAATGGACTCCGTTCTCTCTTAGTGATATCGAACACTTTCCCAATTCCCTGTTACTGTTATCGAATAATCTTCCAGTTCCGTTACTGATATCGAACACTCTCCCAGTTCCCTGCTACTTTTATCAAACACTCTCCCAGTTCTGTGTCAGTGATATAAAACACTCTCCCAGTTCCCTATCACTGATATCGAACACTGTCCCAGTTCCCTGTTACTGATATCGAACACTCTCGCAGTTCCCTGTTACTGATATCAAACACTCTGCCAATTCACTGTTACTGATATAAACACTCTCCCAGTTCCCTATCACTGATATCGAACACTCTCCCAGTTTCCCGTTACTCATATCAAACTCTCTCCCCGTTCCCTGTTACTGATACCGAAAAGACTCGGTTCCCTTTTACTGATATCGAACACTCCTCCAGTTCCCCGTCACTGATAACGAAAACTCTCCCAGTATCCTATCACTGTTACTGAACTATCTCCCAATTAGCTGTTACTGATATCGAAAAATCTTCCAGTTCCCTATTACTGATATCGAATACTCTCCCATTTCCCTGTTACTCAAATCAATCTCTTTTCCAGCTCCCTGCAACTGATATCGAATAGACTCCGTTCTCTGTTAGTGATATCGAACACTCTCCCAATTTCCTGTTACTGTTATCAAACAATGTTCCACTTCTCTGTTACTGATATCGAACACTCTCCCAGTTCCCTGTTACTCATATCAAACACTCTCCCAGTTCTCTGTTACTGATATAAAACACTCTCCCAGTTCCCTATGACTGATATCGAACACTCTCCCAGTTCCCTGCTACTGATATCGAACACTCTCCCATTTCCCGGATATCGAACACTCTTGGTTCCCTTTTACTCATATCAAACACTCTCCCTGTTCCCTGTTACTGATATCGAACATTCTCCCTACTTGCTGTTACTCATTTCAAACACTCTCTCAGTTCCCTGTTACAGATATCGAACAGGCTCCGTTCCCTTGTAATGATATCGAACACTCTCCCATTTCCCTGTTACTGATATCAAGCACTCTCCCAGTTCTCTGTTACTGATATAAAACACTCTCCCAGTTCCCTATCACTGATATCGAACACTCACCCTGTTCCCTGTTACTCATATCAAACACTTTTCCAGCTCCCTGCAACTGATATCGAATGCACTCCGTTCTCTCTTAGTGATATCGAACACTTTCCCAATTCCCTGTTACTGCTATCGAATAATCTTCCAGTTCCGTTACTGATATCGAACACTGTCCCAGTTCCCTGCTACTTTTATCAAACACTCTCCCAGTTCCCTGTTACTGATATCAAACACTATCCCAGTTCCCTGTTACTGATATCAAACACTCTCCCAGTTCCCTATCCCTGATATCGAACACTCTCCCAGTTCCTTGTTACTGATATCGAACACTCTCCCAGTTCGCTGTTACTGATATCAAACACTCTCCCAGTTCTCTGTCACTGATATAAAACACACTCCCAGTTCCTTGTTACTGATATCGAACACTCTCCCAGCTCCCTGTTACTGATATCAAACACTCTCCCAGTTCCCTGTTACTGATATCAAACACTCTCCCAGTTCGCTATCACTGATATCGAACACTCTCCCAATTCCCTGTTACTCATATCAAACAATCTTCCAACTCCGTGTAACTGATATCGAATAGACTCCGTTCTCTGTTACTGATATCGAACACTCTCCTAATTCCGTTACTGTTATCGAACAATCTTCCAGTTCCCTGTTACTTATATCAAACACTCTTCCAGCTCCCTGCAATTGGTATCGAATAGACTCCGTTCTCTGTTAGTGATACCGAACACTCTCCCAATTCCCTGTTACTGTTATCAAACAATGTTCCAGTTCTCTGTTAATGATATCGAACACTCTCCCGGTTCCCTGTTACTGATATCAAACACTCTGCCAATTCACTGTTACTGATATAAACACTCTCCCAGTTCCCTATCACTGATATCGAACACTCTCCCAGTTTCCTGTTACTCATATCAAACTCTCTCCCCGTTCCCTGTTACTGATACCGAAAAGACTTGGTTCCCTTTTACTGATATCGAACACTCCTGCAGTTCCCTGTCACTGATATCGAAAACTCTCCCAGTATCCTATCACTGTTACTGAACTATCTCCCAATTCCCTGTTACTGATATCGAACAATCTTCCGGTTCCCTATTACTGATATCGAATACTCTCCCAATTCCCTGATACTCAAATCAATCTCTTTTCCAGCTCCCTGCAACTGATATCGAATAGACTCCGTTCTCTGTTAGTGATATCGAACACTCTCCCAATTTCCTGTTACTGTTATCGAACAATGTTCCACTTCTCTGTTACTGATATCGAACACTCTCCCAGTTCCCTGTTACTCATATCAAACACACTCACCGTTCTCTGTTACTGATATAAAACACTCTCCCAGTTCCCTATGACTGAGATCGAACACTCTCCAGGTTCCCTGTTACTGATATCAAACACTCTCACATTTCCCGGATATCGAACACTCTTGGTTCCGTTTTACTCATATCAAACACTCTCCCTGTTCCCTGTTACTGATATCGAACATTCTCCCTGCTTGCTGTTACTCATTTCAAACACTCTCTCAGTTCCCTGTTACAGGTATCGAACAGGCTCCGTACCCTTGTAATGATATCGAACACTCTCCCATTTCCCTGTTACTGATAACGAACACTCTCCCAGTTCATTGTTACTGATATCAAGCACTCTCCCAGTTCTCTGTTACTGATATAAAACACTCTCCCAGTTCCACATCACTGATATCGAACACTCACCCTGTTCCCTGTGACTCATATCAAACACTTTTCCAGCTCCCTGCAACTGATATCGAACGGACTCCGTTCTCTCTTAGTGATATCGAACACTTTCCCAATTCCCTGTTACTGTTATCGAATAATCTTCCAGTTCCGTTACTGATATCGAACACTCTCCCAGTTCCCTGCTACTTTTATCAAACACTCTCCCAGTTCTGTGTCAGTGATATAAAACACTCTCCCAGTTCCCTATCACTGATATCGAACACTGTCCCAGTTCCCTGTTACTGATATCGAACACTCTCGCAGTTCCCTGTTACTGATATCAAACACTCTGCCAATTCACTGTTACTGATATAAACACTCTCCCAGTTCCCTATCACTGATATCGAACACTCTCCCAGTTTCCCGTTACTCATATCAAACTCTCTCCCCGTTCCCTGTTACTGATACCGAAAAGACTCGGTTCCCTTTTACTGATATCGAACACTCCTCCAGTTCCCCGTCACTGATATCGAAAACTCTCCCAGTATCCTATCACTGTTACTGAACTATCTCCCAATTAGCTGTTACTGATATCGAAAAATCTTCCAGTTCCCTATTACTGATATCGAATACTCTCCCATTTCCCTGTTACTCAAATCAATCTCTTTTCCAGCTCCCTGCAACTGATATCGAATAGACTCCGTTCTCTGTTAGTGATATCGAACACTCTCCCAATTTCCTGTTACTGTTATCAAACAATGTTCCACTTCTCTGTTACTGATATCGAACACTCTCCCAGTTCCCTGTTACTCATATCAAACACACTCACCGTTCTCTGTTACTGATATAAAACACTCTCCCAGTTCCCTATGACTGATATCGAACACTCTCCCAGTTCCCTGCTACTGATATCGAACACTCTCCCATTTCCCGGATATCGAACACTCTTGGTTCCCTTTTACTCATATCAAACACTCTCCCTGTTCCCTGTTACTGATATCGAACATTCTCCCTACTTGCTGTTACTCATTTCAAACACTCTCTCAGTTCCCTGTTACAGATATCGAACAGGCTCCGTTCCCTTGTAATGATATCGAACACTCTCCCATTTCCCTGTTACTGATATCAAGCACTCTCCCAGTTCTCTGTTACTGATATAAAACACTCTCCCAGTTCCCTATCACTGATATCGAACACTCACCCTGTTCCCTGTTACTCATATCAAACACTTTTCCAGCTCCCTGCAACTGATATCGAATGCACTCCGTTCTCTCTTAGTGATATCGAACACTTTCCCAATTCCCTGTTACTGCTATCGAATAATCTTCCAGTTCCGTTACTGATATCGAACACTGTCCCAGTTCCCTGCTACTTTTATCAAACACTCTCCCAGTTCCCTGTTACTGATATCAAACACTATCCCAGTTCCCTGTTACTGATATCAAACACTCTCCCAGTTCCCTATCCCTGATATCGAACACTCTCCCAGTTCCTTGTTACTGATATCGAACACTCTCCCAGTTCGCTGTTACTGATATCAAACACTCTCCCAGTTCTCTGTCACTGATATAAAACACACTCCCAGTTCCTTGTTACTGATATCGAACACTCTCCCAGCTCCCTGTTACTGATATCAAACACTCTCCCAGTTCCCTGTTACTGATATCAAACACTCTCCCAGTTCGCTATCACTGATATCGAACACTCTCCCAATTCCCTGTTACTCATATCAAACAATCTTCCAACTCCGTGTAACTGATATCGAATAGACTCCGTTCTCTGTTACTGATATCGAACACTCTCCTAATTCCGTTACTGTTATCGAACAATCTTCCAGTTCCCTGTTACTTATATCAAACACTCTTCCAGCTCCCTGCAATTGGTATCGAATAGACTCCGTTCTCTGTTAGTGATACCGAACACTCTCCCAATTCCCTGTTACTGTTATCAAACAATGTTCCAGTTCTCTGTTAATGATATCGAACACTCTCCCGGTTCCCTGTTACTGATATCAAACACTCTGCCAATTCACTGTTACTGATATAAACACTCTCCCAGTTCCCTATCACTGATATCGAACACTCTCCCAGTTTCCTTTTACTCATATCAAACTCTCTCCCCGTTCCCTGTTACTGATACCGAAAAGACTTGGTTCCCTTTTACTGATATCGAACACTCCTGCAGTTCCCTGTCACTGATATCGAAAACTCTCCCAGTATCCTATCACTGTTACTGAACTATCTCCCAATTCCCTGTTACTGATATCGAACAATCTTCCGGTTCCCTATTACTGATATCGAATACTCTCCCAATTCCCTGATACTCAAATCAATCTCTTTTCCAGCTCCCTGCAACTGATATCGAATAGACTCCGTTCTCTGTTAGTGATATCGAACACTCTCCCAATTTCCTGTTACTGTTATCGAACAATGTTCCACTTCTCTGTTACTGATATCGAACACTCTCCCAGTTCCCTGTTACTCATATCAAACACACTCACCGTTCTCTGTTACTGATATAAAACACTCTCCCAGTTCCCTATGACTGAGATCGAACACTCTCCAGGTTCCCTGTTACTGATATCAAACATTCTCACATTTCCCGGATATCGAACACTCTTGGTTCCGTTTTACTCATATCAAACACTCTCCCTGTTCCCTGTTACTGATATCGAACATTCTCCCTGCTTGCTGTTACTCATTTCAAACACTCTCTCAGTTCCCTGTTACAGGTATCGAACAGGCTCCGTACCCTTGTAATGATATCGAACACTCTCCCATTTCCCTGTTACTGATAACGAACACTCTCCCAGTTCATTGTTACTGATATCAAGCACTCTCCCAGTTCTCTGTTACTGATATAAAACACTCTCCCAGTTCCACATCACTGATATCGAACACTCACCCTGTTCCCTGTGACTCATATCAAACACTTTTCCAGCTCCCTGCAACTGATATCGAACGGACTCCGTTCTCTCTTAGTGATATCGAACACTTTCCCAATTCCCTGTTACTGTTATCGAATAATCTTCCAGTTCCGTTACTGATATCGAACACTCTCCCAGTTCCCTGCTACTTTTATCAAACACTCTCCCAGTTCTGTGTCAGTGATATAAAACACTCTCCCAGTTCCCTATCACTGATATCGAACACTGTCCCAGTTCCCTGTTACTGATATCGAACACTCTCGCAGTTCCCTGTTACTGATATCAAACACTCTGCCAATTCACTGTTACTGATATAAACACTCTCCCAGTTCCCTATCACTGATATCGAACACTCTCCCAGTTTCCCGTTACTCATATCAAACTCTCTCCCCGTTCCCTGTTACTGATACCGAAAAGACTCGGTTCCCTTTTACTGATATCGAACACTCCTCCAGTTCCCCGTCACTGATATCGAAAACTCTCCCAGTATCCTATCACTGTTACTGAACTATCTCCCAATTAGCTGTTACTGATATCGAAAAATCTTCCAGTTCCCTATTACTGATATCGAATACTCTCCCATTTCCCTGTTACTCAAATCAATCTCTTTTCCAGCTCCCTGCAACTGATATCGAATAGACTCCGTTCTCTGTTAGTGATATCGAACACTCTGCCAATTTCCTGTTACTGTTATCAAACAATGTTCCACTTCTCTGTTACTGATATCGAACACTCTCCCAGTTCCCTGTTACTCATATCAAACACACTCACCGTTCTCTGTTACTGATATAAAACACTCTCCCAGTTCCCTATGACTGATATCGAACACTCTCCCAGTTCCCTGCTACTGATATCGAACACTCTCCCATTTCCCGGATATCGAACACTCTTGGTTCCCTTTTACTCATATCAAACACTCTCCCTGTTCCCTGTTACTGATATCGAACATTCTCCCTACTTGCTATTACTCATTTCAAACACTCTCTCAGTTCCCTGTTACAGATATCGAACAGGCTCCGTTCCCTTGTAATGATATCGAACACTCTCCCATTTCCCTGTTACTGATATCGAACACTCTCCCAGTTCAATATTACTGATATCAAGCATTCTCCCAGTTCTCTGTTACTGATATAAAACACTCTCCCAGTTCCCTATCACTGATATCGAACACTCACCCTGTTCCCTGTTACTCATATCAAACACTTTTCCAGCTCCCTGCAACTGATATCGAATGCACCCCGTTCTCTCTTAGTGATATCGAACACTTTCCCAATTCCCTGTTACTGCTATCGAATAATCTTCCAGTTCCGTTACTGATATCGAACACTGTCCCAGTTCCCTGCTACTTTTATCAAACACTCTCCCAGTTCCCTGTTACTGATATCAAACACTATCCCAGTTCCCTGTTACTGATATCAAACACTCTTCCAGTTCCCTATCCCTGATATCGAACACTCTCCGAGTTCCTTGTTACTGATATCGAACACTCTCCCAGTTCGCTGTTACTGATATCAAACACTCTCCCAGTTCTCTGTCACTGATATAAAACACACTCCCAGTTCCTTGTTACTGATATCGAACACTCTCCCAGCTCCCTGTTACTGATATCAAACACTCTCCCAGTTCCCTGTTACTGATATCAAACACTCTCCCAGTTCGCTATCACTGATATCGAACACTCTCCCAATTCCCTGTTACTCATATCAAACAATCTTCCAACTCCGTGTAACTGATATCGAATAGACTCCGTTCTCTGTTACTGATATCGAACACTCTCCTAATTCCTTTACTGTTATCGAACAATCTTCCAGTTCCCTGTTACTTATATCAAACACTCTTCAAGCTCCCTGCAATTGGTATCGAATAGACTCCGTTCTCTGTTAGTGATACCGAACACTCTCCCTATTCCCTGTTACTGTTATCAAACAATGTTCCAGTTCTCTGTTAATGATATCGAACACTCTCCCGGTTCCCTGTTACTGATATCAAACACTCTGCCAATTCACTGTTACTGATATAAACACTCTCCCAGTTCCCTATCACTGATATCGAACACTCTCCCAGTTTCCTGTTACTCATATCAAACTCTCTCCCCGTTCCCTGTTACTGATACCGAAAAGACTTGGTTCCCTTTTACTGATATCGAACACTCCTCCAGTTCCCTGTCACTGATATCGAAAACTCTCCCAGTATCCTATCACTGTTACTGAACTATCTCCCAATTCCCTGTTACTGATATCGAACAATCTTCCAGTTCCCTATTACTGATATCGAATACTCTCCCAATTCCCTGATACTCAAATCAATCTCTTTTCCAGCTCCCTGCAACTGATATCGAATAGACTCCGTTCTCTGTTAGTGATATCGAACACTCTCCCAATTTCCTGTTACTGTTATCGAACAATGTTCCACTTCTCTGTTACTGATATCGAACACTCTCCCAGTTCCCTGTTACTCATATCAAACACACTCACCGTTCTCTGTTACTGATATCAAACACTCTCCCAGTTCGCTATCACTGATATCGAACACTCTCCCAATTCCCTGTTACTCATATCAAACAATCTTCCAACTCCGTGTAACTGATATCGAATAGACTTCGTTCTCTGTTACTGATATCGAACACTCTCCTAATTCCCTGTTACTGTTATCGAACAATAATCCAGTTCCCTGTTACTGATATCGAACACTCTCCCAGTTCCCTGTTACTCATATCAAACACTCTTCCAGCTCCCTGCAATTGGTATCGAATAGACTCCGTTCTCTGTTAGTGATACCGAACACTCTCCCAATTCCCTGTTACTGTTATCAAACAATGTTCCAATTCTCTGTTAATGATATCGAACACTCTCCCGGTTCCCTGTTACTGATATCAAACACTCTGCCAATTCACTGTTACTGATATAAACACTCTCCCAGTTCCCTGTCACTGATATCGAACACTCTCCCAGTTTCCTGTTACTCATATCAAACTCTCTCCCCGTTCCCTGTTACTGATACCGAAAAGACTTGGTTCCCTTTTACTGATATCGAACACTCCTCCAGTTCCCTGTCACTGATATCGAAAACTCTCCCAGTATCCTATCACTGTTACTGAACTATCTCCCAATTCCCTGTTACTGATATCGAAAAATCTTCCAGTTCCCTATTACTGATATCGAATACTCTCCCAATTCCCTGATACTCAAATCAATCTCTTTTCCAGCTCCCTGCAACTGATATCGAATAGACTCTGTTTCCTGTTAGTGATATCGAACACTCCCCCAATTTCCTGTTACTGTTATCGAACAATGTTCCACTTCTCTGTTACTGATATCGAACACTCTCCCAGTTCCCTGTTACTCATATCAAACACACTCCCCGTTCTCTGTTACTGATATAAAACACTCTCCCAGTTCCCTATGACTGAGATCGAACACTCTCCAGGTTCCCTGTTACTGATATCGAACACTCTCCCATTTCCCGGATATCGAACACTCTTGGTTCCCTTTTACTCATATCAAACACTCTCCCTGTTCCCTGTTACTGATATCGAACATTCTCCCTGCTTGCTGTTACTCATTTCAAACACTCTCTCAGTTCCCTGTTACAGATATCGAACAGGCTCCGTACCCTTGTAATGATATCGAACACTCTCCCATTTCCCTGTTACTGATATCGAACACTCTCCCAGTTCATTGTTACTGATATCAAGCACTCTCCCAGTTCTCTGTTACTGATATAAAACACTCTCCCAGTTCCACATCACTGATATCGAACACTCACCCTGTTCCCTGTGACTCATATCAAACACTTTTCCAGCTCCCTGCAACTGATATCGAATGGACTCCGTTCTCTCTTAGTGATATCGAACACTTTCCCAATTCCCTGTTACTGTTATCGAATAATCTTCCAGTTCCGTTACTGATATCGAACACTCTCCCAGTTCCCTGCTACTTTTATCAAACACTCTCCCAGTTCTGTGTCAGTGATATAAAACACTCTCCCAGTTCCCTATCACTGATATCGAACACTGTCCCAGTTCCCTGTTACTGATATCGAACACTCTCGCAGTTCCCTGTTACTGATATCAAACACTCTGCCAATTCACTGTTACTGATATAAACACTCTCCCAGTTCCCTATCACTGATATCGAACACTCTCCCAGTTTCCCGTTACTCATATCAAACTCTCTCCCCGTTCCCTGTTACTGATACCGAAAAGACTCGGTTCCCTTTTACTGATATCGAACACTCCTCCAGTTCCCCGTCACTGATAACGAAAACTCTCCCAGTATCCTATCACTGTTACTGAACTATCTCCCAATTAGCTGTTACTGATATCGAAAAATCTTCCAGTTCCCTATTACTGATATCGAATACTCTCCCATTTCCCTGTTACTCAAATCAATCTCTTTTCCAGCTCCCTGCAACTGATATCGAATAGACTCCGTTCTCTGTTAGTGATATCGAACACTCTCCCAATTTCCTGTTACTGTTATCAAACAATGTTCCACTTCTCTGTTACTGATATCGAACACTCTCCCAGTTCCCTGTTACTCATATCAAACACTCTCCCAGTTCTCTGTTACTGATATAAAACACTCTCCCAGTTCCCTATGACTGATATCGAACACTCTCCCAGTTCCCTGCTACTGATATCGAACACTCTCCCATTTCCCGGATATCGAACACTCTTGGTTCCCTTTTACTCATATCAAACACTCTCCCTGTTCCCTGTTACTGATATCGAACATTCTCCCTACTTGCTGTTACTCATTTCAAACACTCTCTCAGTTCCCTGTTACAGATATCGAACAGGCTCCGTTCCCTTGTAATGATATCGAACACTCTCCCATTTCCCTGTTACTGATATCAAGCACTCTCCCAGTTCTCTGTTACTGATATAAAACACTCTCCCAGTTCCCTATCACTGATATCGAACACTCACCCTGTTCCCTGTTACTCATATCAAACACTTTTCCAGCTCCCTGCAACTGATATCGAATGCACTCCGTTCTCTCTTAGTGATATCGAACACTTTCCCAATTCCCTGTTACTGCTATCGAATAATCTTCCAGTTCCGTTACTGATATCGAACACTGTCCCAGTTCCCTGCTACTTTTATCAAACACTCTCCCAGTTCCCTGTTACTGATATCAAACACTATCCCAGTTCCCTGTTACTGATATCAAACACTCTCCCAGTTCCCTATCCCTGATATCGAACACTCTCCCAGTTCCTTGTTACTGATATCGAACACTCTCCCAGTTCGCTGTTACTGATATCAAACACTCTCCCAGTTCTCTGTCACTGATATAAAACACACTCCCAGTTCCTTGTTACTGATATCGAACACTCTCCCAGCTCCCTGTTACTGATATCAAACACTCTCCCAGTTCCCTGTTACTGATATCAAACACTCTCCCAGTTCGCTATCACTGATATCGAACACTCTCCCAATTCCCTGTTACTCATATCAAACAATCTTCCAACTCCGTGTAACTGATATCGAATAGACTCCGTTCTCTGTTACTGATATCGAACACTCTCCTAATTCCGTTACTGTTATCGAACAATCTTCCAGTTCCCTGTTACTTATATCAAACACTCTTCCAGCTCCCTGCAATTGGTATCGAATAGACTCCGTTCTCTGTTAGTGATACCGAACACTCTCCCAATTCCCTGTTACTGTTATCAAACAATGTTCCAGTTCTCTGTTAATGATATCGAACACTCTCCCGGTTCCCTGTTACTGATATCAAACACTCTGCCAATTCACTGTTACTGATATAAACACTCTCCCAGTTCCCTATCACTGATATCGAACACTCTCCCAGTTTCCTGTTACTCATATCAAACTCTCTCCCCGTTCCCTGTTACTGATACCGAAAAGACTTGGTTCCCTTTTACTGATATCGAACACTCCTGCAGTTCCCTGTCACTGATATCGAAAACTCTCCCAGTATCCTATCACTGTTACTGAACTATCTCCCAATTCCCTGTTACTGATATCGAACAATCTTCCGGTTCCCTATTACTGATATCGAATACTCTCCCAATTCCCTGATACTCAAATCAATCTCTTTTCCAGCTCCCTGCAACTGATATCGAATAGACTCCGTTCTCTGTTAGTGATATCGAACACTCTCCCAATTTCCTGTTACTGTTATCGAACAATGTTCCACTTCTCTGTTACTGATATCGAACACTCTCCCAGTTCCCTGTTACTCATATCAAACACACTCACCGTTCTCTGTTACTGATATAAAACACTCTCCCAGTTCCCTATGACTGAGATCGAACACTCTCCAGGTTCCCTGTTACTGATATCAAACACTCTCACATTTCCCGGATATCGAACACTCTTGGTTCCGTTTTACTCATATCAAACACTCTCCCTGTTCCCTGTTACTGATATCGAACATTCTCCCTGCTTGCTGTTACTCATTTCAAACACTCTCTCAGTTCCCTGTTACAGGTATCGAACAGGCTCCGTACCCTTGTAATGATATCGAACACTCTCCCATTTCCCTGTTACTGATAACGAACACTCTCCCAGTTCATTGTTACTGATATCAAGCACTCTCCCAGTTCTCTGTTACTGATATAAAACACTCTCCCAGTTCCACATCACTGATATCGAACACTCACCCTGTTCCCTGTGACTCATATCAAACACTTTTCCAGCTCCCTGCAACTGATATCGAACGGACTCCGTTCTCTCTTAGTGATATCGAACACTTTCCCAATTCCCTGTTACTGTTATCGAATAATCTTCCAGTTCCGTTACTGATATCGAACACTCTCCCAGTTCCCTGCTACTTTTATCAAACACTCTCCCAGTTCTGTGTCAGTGATATAAAACACTCTCCCAGTTCCCTATCACTGATATCGAACACTGTCCCAGTTCCCTGTTACTGATATCGAACACTCTCGCAGTTCCCTGTTACTGATATCAAACACTCTGCCAATTCACTGTTACTGATATAAACACTCTCCCAGTTCCCTATCACTGATATCGAACACTCTCCCAGTTTCCCGTTACTCATATCAAACTCTCTCCCCGTTCCCTGTTACTGATACCGAAAAGACTCGGTTCCCTTTTACTGATATCGAACACTCCTCCAGTTCCCCGTCACTGATATCGAAAACTCTCCCAGTATCCTATCACTGTTACTGAACTATCTCCCAATTAGCTGTTACTGATATCGAAAAATCTTCCAGTTCCCTATTACTGATATCGAATACTCTCCCATTTCCCTGTTACTCAAATCAATCTCTTTTCCAGCTCCCTGCAACTGATATCGAATAGACTCCGTTCTCTGTTAGTGATATCGAACACTCTCCCAATTTCCTGTTACTGTTATCAAACAATGTTCCACTTCTCTGTTACTGATATCGAACACTCTCCCAGTTCCCTGTTACTCATATCAAACACACTCACCGTTCTCTGTTACTGATATAAAACACTCTCCCAGTTCCCTATGACTGATATCGAACACTCTCCCAGTTCCCTGCTACTGATATCGAACACTCTCCCATTTCCCGGATATCGAACACTCTTGGTTCCCTTTTACTCATATCAAACACTCTCCCTGTTCCCTGTTACTGATATCGAACATTCTCCCTACTTGCTATTACTCATTTCAAACACTCTCTCAGTTCCCTGTTACAGATATCGAACAGGCTCCGTTCCCTTGTAATGATATCGAACACTCTCCCATTTCCCTGTTACTGATATCGAACACTCTCCCAGTTCAATATTACTGATATCAAGCATTCTCCCAGTTCTCTGTTACTGATATAAAACACTCTCCCAGTTCCCTATCACTGATATCGAACACTCACCCTGTTCCCTGTTACTCATATCAAACACTTTTCCAGCTCCCTGCAACTGATATCGAATGCACCCCGTTCTCTCTTCGTGATATCGAACACTTTCCCAATTCCCTGTTACTGCTATCGAATAATCTTCCAGTTCCGTTACTGATATCGAACACTGTCCCAGTTCCCTGCTACTTTTATCAAACACTCTCCCAGTTCCCTGTTACTGATATCAAACACTATCCCAGTTCCCTGTTACTGATATCAAACACTCTTCCAGTTCCCTATCCCTGATATCGAACACTCTCCGAGTTCCTTGTTACTGATATCGAACACTCTCCCAGTTCGCTGTTACTGATATCAAACACTCTCCCAGTTCTCTGTCACTGATATAAAACACACTCCCAGTTCCTTGTTACTGATATCGAACACTCTCCCAGCTCCCTGTTACTGATATCAAACACTCTCCCAGTTCCCTGTTACTGATATCAAACACTCTCCCAGTTCGCTATCACTGATATCGAACACTCTCCCAATTCCCTGTTACTCATATCAAACAATCTTCCAACTCCGTGTAACTGATATCGAATAGACTCCGTTCTCTGTTACTGATATCGAACACTCTCCTAATTCCTTTACTGTTATCGAACAATCTTCCAGTTCCCTGTTACTTATATCAAACACTCTTCAAGCTCCCTGCAATTGGTATCGAATAGACTCCGTTCTCTGTTAGTGATACCGAACACTCTCCCTATTCCCTGTTACTGTTATCAAACAATGTTCCAGTTCTCTGTTAATGATATCGAACACTCTCCCGGTTCCCTGTTACTGATATCAAACACTCTGCCAATTCACTGTTACTGATATAAACACTCTCCCAGTTCCCTATCACTGATATCGAACACTCTCCCAGTTTCCTGTTACTCATATCAAACTCTCTCCCCGTTCCCTGTTACTGATACCGAAAAGACTTGGTTCCCTTTTACTGATATCGAACACTCCTCCAGTTCCCTGTCACTGATATCGAAAACTCTCCCAGTATCCTATCACTGTTACTGAACTATCTCCCAATTCCCTGTTACTGATATCGAACAATCTTCCAGTTCCCTATTACTGATATCGAATACTCTCCCAATTCCCTGATACTCAAATCAATCTCTTTTCCAGCTCCCTGCAACTGATATCGAATAGACTCCGTTCTCTGTTAGTGATATCGAACACTCTCCCAATTTCCTGTTACTGTTATCGAACAATGTTCCACTTCTCTGTTACTGATATCGAACACTCTCCCAGTTCCCTGTTACTCATATCAAACACACTCACCGTTCTCTGTTACTGATATAAAACACTCTCCCAGTTCCCTATGACTGAGATCGAACACTCTCCAGGTTCCCTGTTACTGATATCAAACACTCTCACATTTCCCGGATATCGAACACTCTTGGTTCCGTTTTACTCATATCAAACACTCTCCCTGTTCCCTGTTACTGATATCGAACATTCTCCCTGCTTGCTGTTACTCATTTCAAACACTCTCTCAGTTCCCTGTTACAGGTATCGAACAGGCTCCGTACCCTTGTAATGATATCGAACACTCTCCCATTTCCCTGTTACTGATAACGAACACTCTCCCAGTTCATTGTTACTGATATCAAGCACTCTCCCAGTTCTCTGTTACTGATATAAAACACTCTCCCAGTTCCACATCACTGATATCGAACACTCACCCTGTTCCCTGTGACTCATATCAAACACTTTTCCAGCTCCCTGCAACTGATATCGAACGGACTCCGTTCTCTCTTAGTGATATCGAACACTTTCCCAATTCCCTGTTACTGTTATCGAATAATCTTCCAGTTCCGTTACTGATATCGAACACTCTCCCAGTTCCCTGCTACTTTTATCAAACACTCTCCCAGTTCTGTGTCAGTGATATAAAACACTCTCCCAGTTCCCTATCACTGATATCGAACACTGTCCCAGTTCCCTGTTACTGATATCGAACACTCTCGCAGTTCCCTGTTACTGATATCAAACACTCTGCCAATTCACTGTTACTGATATAAACACTCTCCCAGTTCCCTATCACTGATATCGAACACTCTCCCAGTTTCCCGTTACTCATATCAAACTCTCTCCCCGTTCCCTGTTACTGATACCGAAAAGACTCGGTTCCCTTTTACTGATATCGAACACTCCTCCAGTTCCCCGTCACTGATATCGAAAACTCTCCCAGTATCCTATCACTGTTACTGAACTATCTCCCAATTAGCTGTTACTGATATCGAAAAATCTTCCAGTTCCCTATTACTGATATCGAATACTCTCCCATTTCCCTGTTACTCAAATCAATCTCTTTTCCAGCTCCCTGCAACTGATATCGAATAGACTCCGTTCTCTGTTAGTGATATCGAACACTCTCCCAATTTCCTGTTACTGTTATCAAACAATGTTCCACTTCTCTGTTACTGATATCGAACACTCTCCCAGTTCCCTGTTACTCATATCAAACACACTCACCGTTCTCTGTTACTGATATAAAACACTCTCCCAGTTCCCTATGACTGATATCGAACACTCTCCCAGTTCCCTGCTACTGATATCGAACACTCTCCATTTCCCGGATATCGAACACTCTTGGTTCCCTTTTACTCATATCAAACACTCTCCCTGTTCCCTGTTACTGATATCGAACATTCTCCCTACTTGCTATTACTCATTTCAAACACTCTCTCAGTTCCCTGTTACAGATATCGAACAGGCTCCGTTCCCTTGTAATGATATCGAACACTCTCCCATTTCCCTGTTACTGATATCGAACACTCTCCCAGTTCAATATTACTGATATCAAGCATTCTCCCAGTTCTCTGTTACTGATATAAAACACTCTCCCAGTTCCCTATCACTGATATCTAACACTCACCCTGTTCCCTGTTACTCATATCAAACACTTTTCCAGCTCCCTGCAACTGATATCGAATGCACCCCGTTCTCTCTTAGTGATATCGAACACTTTCCCAATTCCCTGTTACTGCTATCGAATAATCTTCCAGTTCCGTTACTGATATCGAACACTGTCCCAGTTCCCTGCTACTTTTATCAAACACTCTCCCAGTTCCCTGTTACTGATATCAAACACTATCCCAGTTCCCTGTTACTGATATCAAACACTCTCCCAGTTCCCTATCCCTGATATCGAACACTCTCCGAGTTCCTTGTTACTGATATCGAACACTCTCCCAGTTCCCTGTTACTGATATCAAACACTCTCCCAGTTCTCTGTCACTGATATAAAACACACTCCCAGTTCCTTGTTACTGATATCGAACACTCTCCCAGCTCCCTGTTACTGATATCAAACACTCTCCCAGTTCCCTGTTACTGATATCAAACACTCTCCCAGTTCGCTATCACTGATATCGAACACTCTCCCAATTCCCTGTTACTCATATCAAACAATCTTCCAACTCCGTGTAACTGATATCGAATAGACTCCGTTCTCTGTTACTGATATCGAACACTCTCCTAATTCCGTTACTGTTATCGAACAATCTTCCAGTTCCCTGTTACTTATATCAAACACTCTTCAAGCTCCCTGCAATTGGTATCGAATAGACTCCGTTCTCTGTTAGTGATACCGAACACTCTCCCTATTCCCTGTTACTGTTATCAAACAATGTTCCAGTTCTCTGTTAATGATATCGAACACTCTCCCGGTTCCCTGTTACTGATATCAAACACTCTGCCAATTCACTGTTACTGATATAAACACTCTCCCAGTTCCATATCACTGATATCGAACACTCTCCCAGTTTCCTGTTACTCATATCAAACTCTCTCCCCATTCCCTGTTACTGATACCGAAAAGACTTGGTTCCCTTTTACTGATATCGAACACTCCTCCAGTTCCCTGTCACTGATATCGAAAACTCTCCCAGTATCCTATCACTGTTACTGAACTATCTCCCAATTCCCTGTTACTGATATCGAACAATCTTCCAGTTCCCTATTACTGATATCGAATACTCTCCCAATTCCCTGATACTCAAATCAATCTCTTTTCCAGCTCCCTGCAACTGATATCGAATAGACTCCGTTCTCTGTTAGTGATATCGAACACTCTCCCAATTTCCTGTTACTGTTATCGAACAATGTTCCACTTCTCTGTTACTGATATCGAACACTCTCCCAGTTCCCTGTTACTCACATCAAACACACTCACCGTTCTCTGTTACTGATATAAAACACTCTCCCAGTTCCCTATGACTGAGATCGAACACTCTCCAGGTTCCCTGTTACTGATATCAAACACTCTCACATTTCCCGGATATCGAACACTCTTGGTTCCCTTTTACTCATATCAAACACTCTCCCTGTTCCCTGTTACTGATATCGAACATTCTCCCTACTTGCTATTACTCATTTCAAACACTCTCTCAGTTCCCTGTTACAGATATCGAACAGGCTCCGTTCCCTTGTAATGATATCGAACACTCTCCCATTTCCCTGTTACTGATATCGAACACTCTCCCAGTTCAATATTACTGATATCAAGCATTCTCCCAGTTCTCTGTTACTGATATAAAACACTCTCCCAGTTCCCTATCACTGATATCTAACACTCACCCTGTTCCCTGTTACTCATATCAAACACTTTTCCAGCTCCCTGCAACTGATATCGAATGCACCCCGTTCTCTCTTAGTGATATCGAACACTTTCCCAATTCCCTGTTACTGCTATCGAATAATCTTCCAGTTCCGTTACTGATATCGAACACTGTCCCAGTTCCCTGCTACTTTTATCAAACACTCTCCCAGTTCCCTGTTACTGATATCAAACACTATCCCAGTTCCCTGTTACTGATATCAAACACTCTCCCAGTTCCCTATCCCTGATATCGAACACTCTCCGAGTTCCTTGTTACTGATATCGAACACTCTCCCAGTTCCCTGTTACTGATATCAAACACTCTCCCAGTTCTCTGTCACTGATATAAAACACACTCCCAGTTCCTTGTTACTGATATCGAACACTCTCCCAGCTCCCTGTTACTGATATCAAACACTCTCCCAGTTCCCTGTTACTGATATCAAACACTCTCCCAGTTCGCTATCACTGATATCGAACACTCTCCCAATTCCCTGTTACTCATATCAAACAATCTTCCAACTCCGTGTAACTGATATCGAATAGACTCCGTTCTCTGTTACTGATATCGAACACTCTCCTAATTCCGTTACTGTTATCGAACAATCTTCCAGTTCCCTGTTACTTATATCAAACACTCTTCAAGCTCCCTGCAATTGGTATCGAATAGACTCCGTTCTCTGTTAGTGATACCGAACACTCTCCCTATTCCCTGTTACTGTTATCAAACAATGTTCCAGTTCTCTGTTAATGATATCGAACACTCTCCCGGTTCCCTGTTACTGATATCAAACACTCTGCCAATTCACTGTTACTGATATAAACACTCTCCCAGTTCCATATCACTGATATCGAACACTCTCCCAGTTTCCTGTTACTCATATCAAACTCTCTCCCCGTTCCCTGTTACTGATACCGAAAAGACTTGGTTCCCTTTTACTGATATCGAACACTCCTCCAGTTCCCTGTCACTGATATCGAAAACTCTCCCAGTATCCTATCACTGTTACTGAACTATCTCCCAATTCCCTGTTACTGATATCGAACAATCTTCCAGTTCCCTATTACTGATATCGAATACTCTCCCAATTCCCTGATACTCAAATCAATCTCTTTTCCAGCTCCCTGCAACTGATATCGAATAGACTCCGTTCTCTGTTAGTGATATCGAACACTCTCCCAATTTCCTGTTACTGTTATCGAACAATGTTCCACTTCTCTGTTACTGATATCGAACACTCTCCCAGTTCCCTGTTACTCACATCAAACACACTCACCGTTCTCTGTTACTGATATAAAACACTCTCCCAGTTCCCTATGACTGAGATCGAACACTCTCCAGGTTCCCTGTTACTGATATCAAACACTCTCACATTTCCCGGATATCGAACACTCTTGGTTCCCTTTTACTCATATCAAACACTCTCCCTGTTCCCTGTTACTGATATCGAACATTCTCCCTGCTTACTGTTACTCATTTCAAACACTCTCTCAGTTCCCTGTTACAGATATCGAACAGGCTCCGTACCCTTGTAATGATATCGAACACTCTCCCATTTCCCTGTTACTGATATCGAACACTCTCCCAGTTCATTGTTACTCATATCAAGCACTCTCCCAGTTCTCTGTTACTGATATAAAACACTCTCCCAGTTCCACATCACTGATATCGAACACTCACCCTGTTCCCTGTTACTCATATCAAACACTTTTCCAGCTCCCTGCAACTGATATCGAATGGACTCCGTTCTCTCTTAGTGATATCGAACACTTCCCCAATTCCCTGTTACTGTTATCGAATAATCTTCCAGTTCCGTTACTGATATCGAACACTCTCCCAGTTCCCTGCTACTTTTATCAAACACTCTCCCAGTTCTCTGTCAGTGATATAAAACACTCTCCCAGTTCCCTATCACTGATATCGAACACTGTCCCAGTTCCCTGTTACTGATATCGAACACTCACCCAGTTCCTGGATATCAAACACACTTGGTTCCCTGTTACTCATATCAAATACTCCCCCTGTTCCCTGTTACTGATATCGAACATTCGCCCTGTTTGCTGTTACTCATTTCAAACACTCTCTCAATTCCCTGTTACTGATATCGAACAGACTCCGTTCCCTTGTAATTATATCGAACACTCTCCCAGTTCCCTGTTACTGATATCGAGCACTCTCCCAGTTCCCTGTTACTGATATCAAGCACTCTCCCAGTTCTCTGTTACTGAAATAAAAGTCTCTCCCAGTTCCCTATCACTGATATCGAACATTCTCCCAGTTCCTTGTTACTGATATCGAACACTCTCCCAGCTCCCTGTTACTGATATCAAACACTCTCCCAGTTCCCTGTTACTGATATCGAACACTCGCCCAGTTTTCTGTTAGTGATATAAAACACTCTCCCATTTCCCTATCACTGATATCGAACACTCACACAGTTCCCTGTTACTGATATCAAACACTCTCCCAGTTCCCTTTCACTGATATCGAACACTCTCCCAGTTCCTTGTTACTGATATCGAACATTCTCCCAGCTCCCTGTTACTGATAGCAAACACTCTCCCAGTTCCCTGTTACTGATATCAAACACTCTCCCAGTTTGCTATCACTGATATCGAACACTCTCCCAATTCCCTGTTACTCATATCAAACAATCTTCCAACTCCGTGTAACTGATATCGAATAGACTCCGTTCTCTGTTACTGATATCGAACACTCTCCTAATTCCCTGTTACTGTTATCGAACAATAATCCAGTTCCCTGTTACTGATATCGAACACTCTCCCAGTTCCCTGTTACTCATATCAAACACTCTTCCAGCTCCCTGCAATTGGTATCGAATAGACTCCGTTCTCTGTTAGTGATACCGAACACTCTCCCAATTCCCTGTTACTGTTATCAAACAATGTTCCAGTTCTCTGTTAATGATATCGAATACTCTCCCGGTTCCCTGTTACTGATATCAAACACTCTGCCAATTCACTGTTACTGATATAAACACTCTCCCAGTTCCCTATCACTGATATCGAACACTCTCCCAGTTTCCTGTTACTCATATCAAACTCTCTCCCCGTTCCCTGTTACTGATACCGAAAAGACTTGGTTCCCTTTTACTGATATCGAACACTCCTCCAGTTCCCTGTCACTGATATCGAAAACTCTCCCAGTATCCTATCACTGTTACTGAACTATCTCCCAATTCCCTGTTACTGATATCGAAAAATCTTCCAGTTCCCTATTACTGATATCGAATACTCTCCCAATTCCCTGATACTCAAATCAATCTCTTTTCCAGCTCCCTGCAACTGATATCGAATAGACTCCGTTTCCTGTTAGTGATATCGAACACTCCCCCAATTTCCTGTTACTGTTATCGAACAATGTTCCACTTCTCTGTTACTGATATCGAACACTCTCCCAGTTCCCTGTTACTCATATCAAACACACTCCCCGTTCTCTGTTACTGATATAAAACACTCTCCCAGTTCCCTATGACTGAGATCGAACACTCTCCAGGTTCCCTGTTACTGATATCGAACACTCTCCCATTTCCCGGATATCGAACACTCTTGGTTC